>NC_054541.1:47249985-47549985 GCF_017654505.1 Polyodon spathula | reverse complement strand
TTATATTATCCCTTTAAGGTACACAAGGAATCAAGCGGCTGTTCAAATGGCTTCTTCTTAAAATACATTTGAGAGCAACTTGAGTATCACGAGGAGGAAACTGACAATTTGGAAGAGCAGATCCAACCTGAGCATCATTTTATTTGTGGGACACACAGGTCCCTTGTACCTTAGAGGTATATAACCCTGGCGATGCTTTGTTTTGCTCACTCCAATTTCTTGGTTGTTGTGCGGGAAACGGACAGATAGGCCCTTCGTGATCCTTTCAAGTAAATCTTAGGTTTGGTCCAATTTACCAACCAACAAACACACTGCACAGTCAATCACAGTCAATCACATGCAATCACATGCAATCACATAGTTCAGCTCAATTTCAGAACATAACTTGTTTACATCTTGTTTCTGATAAACTGTGTACACCCCTTATAAAAGTTTACCATGGCGAATTTGCACAGGAATTAAACAGGGTTCCTTGCCTTTCCCATGGTTATACTTTGCATTTACCAGTGAATAGGCTACACTATACCTCTCTGTGCTTTACCATGTGGAAGAGAGCGAAGGCTGGGTGTGAACTGCCGACTCTGCGGCCAGCAAACCAGCATCTTAACCATGTGGAAGAGAGCTCGTCTGCAATTCGTGATTTTAGAGCTTTCAACCTCATCTCGTCTCACCGACAGGGAGCAGAAACCATAACTACAGTGTATCACCCACATTACCTGTTACACATGCTCTCACTATAAACTCTCATAACAGACCCCCTAACCCTAACCCACTCTACCTGTTACACATGCTCTCACTGTGCTTATACTATAAACTCTCATAACAGACCCCCTAACCCTAACCCTAACCCTAACCCACACTACCTGTTACACATGCTCTCGCTTTGCTTATACTATAAACTCTCATAACAGACCCCTTAAACCTAAACCTAACCCTAACCCTCACTATCTGTTACACATGCTCTCTCTATGCTTATACTATGAACTCTTATAATGGACCCCCTAACCCTAACCCTAACCCTAACCCTAACCCTATCCCTATCCCTAACCCTAACCCTAACCCTAACCCTAACCCTACCTGTTACACCTGCTCTCACTATGCTTATACTATAAACTCTCATAACGGACCCCCTAACCCTAACCCTAACCATATCCCTAACCCTAACCCTACCTGTTACACATGCTCTCGTTATACTTATACTATAAACTCTCATAATGGACCCCTTAACCCTAATCCTAACCCTAACTCTACCTGTTACCCATGCTCTTGCTATGCTTATACTATAAACTCTCATAACGGACCCCTTAACTCCATTGCAGGCCGGACGACGTGCTGCTGGTGCGCTCCCACGACGAGAGCGTTCTCCTGCACTGCGTGCTCTGGCCCATGGTCAGCCTCCTGGTTGGGGTCTTGATTGTGGTCCTCACTGTCTGCGCCAGGAGTCTGGCCGTCCGCGCAGAAGCCCTCCAGAAGAGAAAGTTCTCCTAGAGAAAAGAATCGGGGCAAGAAGTTTCTGTCGGCAGCCTGGGGCACAGAAGAAATATTTGCTATTCCATCTCTGACTGGTCAAGCGATAGTATCACTGTGCCATCTGTCACTGTAGAGGCCGCCCCCTGCCCCTCCTCCCCTCCTCCCCTCCCTACTCTGCTGTGCTGATGTATACACGACTGCTCACAGCTTAAATTAATGTTCCGTTTCTTTAAAAAAAAATTCAGATAGCAGCAGTAGTCAAACTTGCGCAAGATGACCGCTCACTGTGGAAATGATACAGGGGTGGTCTTTATTGCAGGTTTGACTAGGGTTACCACATTCACAGAGTGAAAAAACAGGACTATTTGTTTTTTCTTCAACTCTTAAGCCGTTAAAATAGTTATATATATAACAACACAATCATCATTTAAAAGTTACACATTGGGTTTATTTATTGCAGATCATAGATCGCTGGTAACCCTAGGTTTAACTCTATAGTCAACTTGTGAAAAAAAAAAAAATATATATATATATATATATATAGTTAATCTATGTATAAAATTATATTATGACTGGCTTAGACTGTACAGACTGGCAATATGTCTGTAAATATTATGTATACCATCCTGTCACTGTATAGAAACTTCGCCCCTATTTGTGTGCTAGCTGTGGTTGAATGGAAGCTTCCACATAGCAATGCTGCTTTCTGGTGGTTGTTTTTCTTTTCCAAGCTGAAATCCGAATGGAAAATGTTTTTATGATCAGTTGTAACAAAGTGCCCTTTCCGACTCCCCCTCAGTTACATCTCTCCACTAGTGTAAGGACATATTCCCCTCCCATATCCTGAGTCACTGCATTGCACCGGCCCTCTGCCTGCTAGCCGATATATCGGGTTCAGTTCAATATGATGCTGGCTGCTATGGAGCTGGTTCCAAACTGATATAACAGTCCAGACCAAGCCCTGCCGCATCTCTCTCCCATCTGTACCAGCCATCTGCAGAAGCAGGAGAGGCACTCCTACAGCAGTTCAAATTGAAATACCATTTCTGAAAGCTCAACCTGAGTTTACGAATGTAGTCTAGTATACAATCTGACCAAGATATTTGTTTAATCTTCCACTGTGATATGTGTTTATTTATTTCAAACATCTTTTACGATTTGTGTTCATAATCTTTAACACTTTTTGTTTTGTTATAAAGAGACTTACCATCAATAAAGTTGGTTTGTACTATACATGTGTGCTATAAGACTGGATTGTGCTCCTCAATGTGAATTAAATAACGAGTAAAGCTTTTGCTAATAGGGTCTAGAATACAATAAAGAGTTAAACATGGTTGATCTTGCACAAAACAGGAACAAATAGTGCTGGCAGGTGTAGCTCTGAAAGAACCAGTGCCCCACAATCATTCAGTTCCACACTAATATATGGCACTCGGAATATGTGTGGGTGTCACATGAGCAATCAAAGATCATGAGGACTTTCCTAATCAACAGCGTGCATGATCAGGATTGGAGTCTGGTTTTACTTCTGCAGGCTAAGAAACTAAAAAAAAAGTGAGCCTTTGCAAATGTATAGTAATAGTGAATCTGTCTGTCAGTTAGTTTAGACTTTTGAGCATTGTTCTCCAACAGCAGACTGTTTTGAATGCCCTGTATAGTCCTTCACTTTGAAAACTGACATGCACATGAGGGTCGATGTTTGGCATAGCATTTGTTATAAGAAAATTCAACGATCCAAGTGCAGCTCTGTGACTCATAGCCATTTACACTTGTACTGTAATTATTGTGATCTATTAACAATATAATTTGTGCAACATTTTGGTACTTATACCAGAAGGTTCATAAGGGGCATCTCTCACAGTACTGTACATACGTATTTTATGAAGTGATTTTTTTATTTTACATGAAAACTTACTGAGAGACACTAGTAAACTTCAATCAAAATCTAAATATTTTAGCACAGAATATTTTAATAGGTTATTTTATGCATTGCTGTAACACTAGTTTTATCTCAGACTTCAAATTCACTTGAACTGGTGAGACAACCTCTCTGAAAAGGTTTTTATTCCCAATCCAATTCAATTCAACTCCCAATTCATTTTGTGAATTCAACTTTTTTTTTTTAATTTTAGGAACTAGAATTCATGGATGCATAACACCATTTTTAAATTAAATTTAGGACCAGGAAGATGTGGAACCTACTTTAACACCATATGGATACAATTAAATGCAGCAAAAATGTTTGTATTAATAATACCAAATGACAAGGGATTAGACATTTCACGTAATGCCTAATTTCGCAGTATGCCTGTAACATATTTATCTAAAAAGAGCAAACTTCCTAATGATTCGGTATGTTTAACATACCTTTATCAAGGGAAAGTGGAGGTACTTGTACTAATTACACTCACTTATTTCTATTTAAATCTATTAATGTGTTTGTATTATTTCAATCCATTAATGTAATTTACTACACAGTGCATGCTGTCTGTATCAAGTCTGTTTACCCAGGCTCTTCTGTATTATACATTATCTCATTGTATTTCTTCTGAAGCTACACATTGGAGCTCAATCATGTTGTTCATTTTTGTAAAGTGTTGAACTATTGGTCTATTTCCTTTTTATTACTTATGTTTGAGAGGTGAGTCTGTATTCTTTAATATAATACTGTACCTGTCTGTCCTACAGATTTTATTTTGTTGCAGTTTTGGCATAAACAAGGTTGCTAGTCTTGCATGATGGGTTTCTGAAGACTGAATACACACACACACACAAACACATATATCTTATATATATAATATAATAATATAATATATATATATATATATATATATATATATATATATATATATATATAATAATACTATATATAAAATACTGGCTGATCGACTTTTCAATAGTTAAAACGAATTTTGTCAGTCGTGCAAGCCCTGTTGAGCCCTGGTGAAATATGTCTTCACAATACAGTGTCCACTGGGGACTGAGGAAGCTGCATTTATAATACGAGTAATTCATTATATGCTTGAAGAGGGGCTCCACCTTGAGAGCAGTACAGGAAGGAACAACCTATTTTATTAAGAAGCTGGGCATGCCAGCTGAAAAGCATCCCCCTCTGGACTGCACTGCGTACAGAGCATCAGGCATTTCAGAAAGGGGAGCTTTTTTTGTATTTATTTTTTTCAATTTGTCACTGCTCATGGAAGAGGTTCCCCATAATCTACACAGCTGGGAAGTTTGTCTTTGTCACGTGTAAGGCCAAGTCTTCAATATGTTTACTCAAGTCTAATGAACTCCTATTTTTTGAAAGAGGTAAAAACGCCCAGTTAATTTTACAAAACTGCCTTGCTGTAGGACCAAAACAACCAAGTAATATAATCCAAGATCTCTTAAGCACTCTCAGGCGTTTGTTTCTCATGTAACATGACCTTGACTTTTTTCCTTTTAAAAAAGAGTTAATTAAAGACTGCAGGAAACGCTTTGAAAATAAGGCCTGTAGTTTCTTCTAGGTTTTACGTTCCCCCACAATCTCTCAGGAAGCTCTTTAATGGGAAGGAGCCATGTGTTTCCAGAGGTGAGGGCTGACTTACCACAGAGTGACCGGCTGTTTGTTTGAACCAGAGACTCAAGAGGTGAAGGCCTAGTGTGATAACCCACGGCCCCGCCTAGCTATTGTTTGAAATTGGACATTTAAAAATTTTAGAATGTAGAAGAGACTCAGACAGACATTAATGCACAAATAATATGAATGTGGGACTCTGCTTAACTGATCAAATGTGCTGGTTTATTTATAGAACTTCCTGATAGGAACATTTCTTAGCTTTACAATGCCATACAAGAACTGTACCGAGAAATTAGACTTTTAGACCAAAGCAGATAAAAAGAAACAGTAAAACAATTACATGTGGATACTCTTAAGGCAAATACTGTAAAAGCAATCCAATGGTTTATTGACAGATAAATGAGACTGATGGGGTTTTCATGAAGTGGACCCAGTTCTGAAGGGCACCTTTTATTACACATCCCTCCTCCCTCCCCACACACAACTGTATTACTTTCTACTAAGAGTTTATTGTCAAGGTTAAACAACAGCAAGGGCATTAGACAGCAAGTCTCACGTTATTCGGTCTCCAGGTACATTCTCTTCCATTCTGAACAGCTTTCAAAAGCACATTTTTATTTAGCATTTTGGCTCCTTCAATAACATCTTGCATTATTGTTGTTTTCTTTTTCATTTCACTTTTTGATTTAATCTGTGTAAAATGTTGCTGTTTTGATTTGTGTTTAAGTAAATAATGCAATACAAATGCTAACTTATCAACCCAAATGGTTATAAATAAATACAATTTAATTTTCCTTTATATACATTCCTGTTCTGGCGCCTGTAATTTAGTTGTGCAAAATTATATTTTTCTTACAGTCGTGCCAGATGAGTCACTCAGGGACCCCTGCAAAATCAAATTTAAACATGCATTGTCATCCGTCCTTGGGGACAATTCAATTGATCTGAACAGTGGCAGATCTACAGTAAGCATCATCAATAAGAACCATACAGAACAGACAAGAACCGCATTAGCACTGTTCAATCTTCATATCCCTGTGATGGGCCACTACCTTGAGGAAGCAAGGGAAGCGTCTGGTACACCAAACCAATGTCTGTAACACCAAACCAATGTCTGTAACCATCTTCATGGGGGTACCAAGATGAATTGAATAGCCCCCCTTGTATCTCTGTCATTGTGAGCAGGAGATACAGAGAGATGAATTGAATAGCCCCCCTTGTATCTCTGTCATTGTGAGCAGGAGATACAGAGAGATGAATTGAATAGCCCCCATTGTATCTCTGTCATTGTGAGCAGGAGATACAGAGAGATGAATTGAATAGCCCCCCTTGTATCTCTGTCATTGTGAGCAGGAGATACAGAGAGATGAATTGAATAGCCCCCATTGTATCTCTGTCGTTGTGAGCAGGAGATAGAGAGATGAATTGAATAGCCCCCCTTGTATCTCTGTCATTGTGAGCAGGAGATACAGAGAGATGAATTGAATAGCCCCCCTTGTATCTCTGTCATTGTGAGCAGGAGATACAGAGAGATGAATTGAATAGCCCCCCTTGAATCTCTGTCATTGTGAGCAGTAGATACAGAGAGATGAATTGAATAGCCCCCCTTGTATCTCTGTCATTGTGAGCAGGAGATACAGAGAGATGAATTGAATAGCCCCCCTTGTATCTCTGTCATTGTGAGCAGGAGATACAGAGAGATGAATTGAATAGCCCCCCTTGTATCTCTGTCATTGTGAGCAGGAGATACAGAGAGATGAATTGAATAGCCCCCCTTGTATCTCTGTCATTGTGAGCAGGACATACAGAGAGATGAATTGAATAGCCCCCATTGTATCTCTGTCGTTGTGAGCAGGAGATAGAGAGATGAATTGAATAGCCCCCCTTGTATCTCTGTCGTTGTGAGCAGGAGATACAGAGAGATGAATTGAATAGACCCCCTTGTATCTCTGTCATTGTGAGGAGGAGATACAGAGAGATGAATTAAATAGCTCCCCTTGTATCTCTGTCAAATTGAAATACAGAGAGGCAGTATCGGGCCTCATGTCCTATGTGGTTCATCAGGCCTGTTTTTTGAAGTTCTGTCTGTGGCTGTATTGCATTCTGGAACTGCTAACTTGCGGGACTTGATTGCTATTGATTGCTTGCACCATGTGGCAGGGTGCTGGACCTTAGCACTGGATCAGGCGGTCTACATGGCGGTCACCAAGTGCTGTCCACATGAACCCCATGTGGCTGTACAGGACTCTGATTGGGTGAGGAACATGGTAATCTATTACATTGTTGTTAGTTAAAGGTCAGTGGGCACTGATTGGTCAAAGCCTCACATACTTGTAATTTTGTGTTTTCTGTGTCTGAGGGGGATAAAAGAGGGTGTATCAGGTGTGTGAGTGTATGTGGATTTAAAGAGTGGAGAATCGTGTGCTGTGAGCTGTGTCACTTGTTGTGAACCTGCTACTGCAAATAAAGAGCCTACCGGCTACTGAACTGATGTCAAGACTGTTTTTTTTTTCCAATAGCAATTTCATCCAGTGCTACATATATATATATATATATATATATATATATATATATATATATATATATATATATGTACAGTGCCTTGCAAAAGTATTCATACCCCTGACCAATTCTCTCATATTACTGAATTACAAATGGCACATTGAAATTTCGTTCTGTTCGATATTTTATTTTAAAACACTTAAACTCGAAATCAATTATTGTAAGGTGACATTGGTTTTATGTTGGGAAATATTTTTAAGAAAAATAAAAAACTGAAATATCTTGCTTGCATAAGTATTCAACCCCCACACATTAATATTTGGTAGAGCCACCTTTTGCTGCAATAACAGCTTTAAGTCTTTTGGGGTAAGTATGTACCAGCTTTGCACACAGTGTCGGAGTGATTTTGGCCCATTCTTCTTGGCAGATTTGCTCCAGGTTGTTCAGGTTGGTTGGACGACGCTTGTGGACCGCAATTTTCAAATAGTGCCACAGATTCTCAATGGGATTGAGATCAGGACTTTGACTGGGCCACTGTAGGACATTCACCTTTTTGTTCTTGAGCCACTCCAATGTTGCTTTGGCCTTGTGCTTGGGATCATTGTCCTGCTGAAAGGTGAATTTCCTCCCAAGCTTCAGTTTTTTAGCGGACTGAAGCAGATTCTCTTGCAGTATTTTCCTGTATTTTGCTCCATCCATTCTTCCTTCAATTGTAACAAGATGCCCAGTCCCTGCTGATGAGAAGCATCCCCACAGCATGATGCTGCCACCACCATACTTCACTGTAGGGATGGTGTGTCTTGAGGCATGGGCAGTGTTAGGTTTGCGCCACACATAGCGCTTTGAGTTTTGGCCAAAAAGCTCTATTTTGGTCTCATCTGACCACAAAACCTTTTCCCACATCGCAGCTGGGTCACTCTCATGCTTTCTGGCAAACTCCAGACGTGCTTTCAGATGGTACTTTTTGAGTAACAGCTTCTTTCTTGCCACCCTCCCATACAGTCCAGTGTTATGCAGAGCTCTTGATATGGTTGACTGGTGCACCATTACTCCACTCCCAGCCACTGAACTCTGTAGCTCCTTCAAGTGATTGTTGGCCTCTCTGTGGCTTCTCTCACAAGTCTCCTTCTTGTTTGAGCACTGAATTTTGAGGGACGGCCTTTTCTTGGCAGTGCCTGGGTGGTGTGATGCAGCTTCCACTTCCTGATTATTGATCCAACTGTGCTCACTGGGATATCCAAACACTTGGATATTATTTTATACCCTTTCCCTAATCTATGCATTTGTATTACTTTATCTCTAACTTCTGTAGAATGCTCTTTGGTCTTCATTTTCCTCCAGATTCACAGCCTTACCAATGATCCTTCAACAGTGGGGTTTTTATCCAGAAAATGTGACAGCAACTTTAATGGTTCACAGGTGGAGGCCAATGGTAAGGTAATTGTGTCCTCGTTAGGGCAATTTCTTTCATCGGTGCAAACTGGGAGCTTCCACAGCACAGGGGTTGAATACTTATGCAAGCAAGATATTTCAGTTTTTTATTTTTCTTAAAAATATTTCCCAACATAAAACCAATGTCACCTTACAATAATTGATTCTGAGTTTCAGTGTTTAAAAATAAAATATCAAACAGAACGAAATTTCAATGTGCCATTTGTAATTCAGTAATATGAGAGAATTGGTCAGGGGTCTGAATACTTTTGCAAGCCACTGTGTGTGTGTGTGTGTGTGTGTGTGTGTGTGTGTGTGTGTGTGTGTGGTGTGTGTGTGTGCGTGCGTGCGTGCGTGCGTGCGTGTGTGTGTGTGTGTGTGTGTGTGTGTACATATATATTTAGGAGGCTGTGTGGTCCAGTAGTTAAAGAAACGGGCTTGTAACCAGGAGCTCCCCAGTTTAAATCCCAGCTCAACCACATTTAAATGTTTTCTTTTTTCTTTGATTTACACAACCTACGCAACACTTTGAAACAACAGTTAATGAAAAATAATTTTAAAAAAAAATCTGAAATGTCTTGGTTAAATTAAGTATTCACCCCCTGAGTCAATACTTGGTAGAAGCACCTTTGGCAGCAATTACAGATGTGAGTCTTTTGGGGTAGGCCTCTACCAGGTTTGCACATCTGGATCGTGCGGTATTTGCCCATTCTTCTTAGCAAAATTGTTCAAGCTCTGTCACGTTGGATGGGGATCGTTGGTGGACAGCAATCTTCAAGTCTTTCCACAGATTCTCAATCGGATTCAAGTCCGGGCTTTGACTGGGCCACTGTAGAACATTCACTTTCTTGTTTTTAGCCACTCCAGTGTCACTTTTGCTATGTGCTTGGGGTCATTGTCCTGCTGAAAGGACATGGACATGGTGAATCTCCGTCCCAGTCTTAGGTCTTTTGCAGACTGAAGCAGGTTTTCCTCAAGGATTTGCCTGTATTTAGCTCCATCCATTTTGCCCTCTACCCTGACAAGCTTCCCAGTCCCTGCCGATGAAAAGCATCCCCATAGCATGATGCTGCCACCACCATGCTTCACAGTAGGGAGGGTGTTACCTGGGTGATGAGCTGTGTTGAGTTTGCGCCAGACATAATGCTTTGCATTTAGGCCAAATAGTTCAATTTTTGTTTCATCAGACCACAGAATCTTTTGCCGCATCTTTTCAGAGTCTCCCACATACCTTTTTGCAAATTCAAATCAGGATTTTACATGTTTTTTTTTTTCAGAAATGGCTTCCTTCTTCACTTCCATACAGGCCAGATTTGTGGAGTACCTCAGCTGTTGTTGACACCAGACAGCTTCTCCCATCTCAGCCATGGAACACTGTAGGTCTTTTAGAGTTGTCATTGGCCTCTTGGTGGCTTCTCTAACCAATGCCCTTCTTCTTGCTCAGTTTGGGAAGATGGCCTGCTCTAAGTAGATTCGGGGTGGTGCAGTGTAGCTTCCACTTCTTAATGATTGACTTGACTGTGCTCCAAGGGATATTCAATGCCTTTGAAATCTTTTTATACCCCTCCCTGATCTTCGCCTTTCCACTTTATCCTGGAGGTGTTTTGAAAGCTCCTTGGTCTTCATGGTAGTATCGTTGCTTTGAAAGCACTACCCAACTCTGGGACCTTACAGAGACAGGTGTATTTAATCTGAAATCATGTGAACCACTTTTATTGCACACAGATGGACTCCATTTAACTTATTGTGTGAACCCCCCCTCTGCACATTTTTTTCACACATTGAAAGTGTTGAGTAGGTTGTGTAAATCAAAGGTAAAAAAATCCAATTTAAATGCATCAAGTGATTTGCTCAGGGTCACACAATGAGCTAGTGGCTGAGCTGGGATTTAAACTGGGGACCTCCTGGTAACAAGCATGTTTCCACTGGACCACACAGCCTCCTAAAATATATATAGAGAGAGAGAGAGAGAGAGAGAGAGAGAGAGAGAGAGAGAGAGAGAGAGAGAGAGAGAGAGAGAGAGAGAGAGAGGGAGGTTACACGACTAGGGTCTAATGTCCCTTGTAAAAGTTGAAATTTTTCCTTCTGTATTTCTGTGCCACTTTTTAAAGCCATGAAGACGTGAGACTAAAGATTGCAGGGGAAAGAACAATCGCCCACTGCAGCAGCTAAAACACGATAAGACCCAGGTGAAAGAATTATTATTTTTAGAGGATATGTAATACGATACCTTTTTGCATTGTAGAGGGAAGGTAAACAGGGTTACTTTGAGTGTTTCTTCTGGTTGACAATTACTAAAAGCTCCTTGCAAAAGTTGCAAACAGCCTGTCTGTCTATCTGTTTGTGTGTGTGTGTGTGTGTGTGTGTGTGTGTGTGTGTGTGTGTGTGTGTGTTGAATAATACAATTGGATAAAAGGACATTACAACTATATTCTACATGAAAAGCTGTGACCCCTCCCAGTACTATCATCATTACAAAGCTTTTCACTGACATTAAAAGGTAATTTCTGATTTATCTAAATTTTACTTAGCATCAGGCCAATGAAGTGAAATATAAAAGAAAAAATATTTTGTTAAAAGAAAAAATCCTTAAATGTTATTATCTGAGCTTTATTTGAATACATTCACAGAACATATCAAGGACAGTTAATATTATTTATTATGTAACATACATAGATTGTTTTAACAGGAAACCATGTGGGAGCCTCCTAAATACGACATGAAATGTATGTTTTGAAGAGACAGTGTATCTCTGCAAAGGCAATATTTTAACATATTATAATTTCAAGGCAAACACAAAACAGCATTCCAGCTTTATATTCTAATGCTACCTTCAGTAACTTTATTTGCAGTGAAGACAGGCAAAATAATCTTTATGTTCTCAGTTCCTGGGTGGAAAAAGAAATCACCA
The DNA here is from genome assembly GCF_017654505.1 of Polyodon spathula. Classification (NCBI taxonomy): domain Eukaryota; kingdom Metazoa; phylum Chordata; class Actinopteri; order Acipenseriformes; family Polyodontidae; genus Polyodon; species Polyodon spathula. Next base: position 47,538,112 of record NC_054541.1, on the reverse strand, counting down.
AATAGAACTGGTTAAAGTGGAACTGGTTGAAGTTTGGAAATAACAGTCAAATCCAATCTTATGAAACACGGTCTTTTCAACCCTGCCCTCGATTAAGGTAGTCCCAGATTAGTACTGATCTATGTCTGTGCAAATACCCTTATAAGTACACCATGTCCAAAATTGTATGCTACAGATATGCTAAGATTACACTGGTAGTACACTTCATATGCTACATTTACCCCAAACTGTGTTACATTTCATTTAAATATCCGTGCATTTCATGTGCACGTGTGTTGCTGTATATACTAAACCCACAGATATTTACAGTATTACTCTTCAGAGAGAGAGAGAAACATTTTACAGCATTCAGTAACTTCTGAGATTGTAAGCATGATATAATTCATCATATCTTTACTGAAAATACATCACTTTGTGTTTAAAAACATATAAGGTATATAACTCTGTTAAAAGCTGATACCAGTCGATAGATATGGCTGCATGCTTGATTACATTAAAAGGGCATATTACACTTGCACTTTACAAGTAGCATCATTGCTAGAGCTTTAAAACAACAACACAGATAAACAATAATGATCTTTTTAAGTGCTCACAGCTGTTAAAGAAATAACTAGACACTAACATAAACATCACAGCCCTCAATACAGTAAATGTGATCCTGAAGAAGTTTTGTGACGTTTAGAACTCAGTCCTGAATGCCTCTGTTGTCTCCTGTTTTATTTACAGTATGAACATCTTCTTGAAGAGAATCAGGACTGTTTAGATATTTAGTGTATCGCTGCTTACCAACCTTTATGCTCATGCATTGTATCTTCTTTATAAAAAAAAAAGGGAAGCAATCATTTCTAGCACCTGAGATTTTTTACTTGAATGCAGGCCCTTAAATTGCTCTTCTACATGGGTTTAACCTTCATGCTTTGCTCGTGTGATATCCTGAATCTCACTGAGATTAAAGAAAGCATTACAATCCTGCCGAAGATCTGTGGATGACACACTTAATGAAAAAAAAAAAGAAGTAAAAAGTTTCAGGAATTTACTGCACAGCTTTACATTGTCCAGCCTAATTCCATTTCAAAATGAACACCCCCCCCCCAAGAAAATAACGGAAAAGTACTGTTCCATGATCTATTTCCTAGATAATCTAGCAGGGAGTAATCCCAGTCTCTCCTCTGAGGTGAGGTCATATATAAATCTTGTTCTGCCTGCAGGTTCAGCACTGGGGGATTATATACGCAGTGAATTCATCTGAAATGCATTTTGGAGAAGGGTAACAGTAATAAGAGTAACAGTAAATGGCTTAGCCGCATTATTTTCAATAATATGATTTCAACAGGGGTAATACAAAGTGCTTTCTTCACACATTTGAAACGCGTGGGTAATTTAATAGCTAAATCCATCGGCTGTCTGCCATGAAATCTGAAATAGGGAAATCGAACGTGATTATTCAGCCAATCGAGCAAAATAAGAGGCTTTTCTGTGTGAAGCTGTGGGGCTGAAAACCTCCCATGGGTGCATTCTTCTGCAGTGAAAAGGGCTGCTACTAAAGTCAAAGTGCAAGAACACAGACAACACAGAGTTGTTGCAATTCTAAATGCTGAATGAGCTGTTGCAATTCTAAATGCTAAATGAGTTGGTGCAATTCTACATTTTAAACGCTAGGGTTTTTTAATGAACCTGCAGTGGCAGATCTAAATATATTGAAATACCAAAAATATAACCGTCCTCGACCTTTTAGATGTTTTAACAGACAAACATCAAACTCATGATGGTTGGTTCATCACTTCCACTATCAGAACCTGCTGTGACGACAGGAGAGGCCCCCCCTCTAACAATTATGTACAAAATATTATAATAGCTTATTTGGTACAGTAAACACAACTTCAGTATGAAAGGAATATCCAAAGGCTATTAACAATATGAAAAAATACATATTTACATAAATCTATATTCCATTTATGCAAGTATATACAACAATCTCTATTAAACTTAAATAACCTGAACTATTTTATAAAGACCACCAGGCAAATAATAATCTATACACAACCCCCCCCCCCCCCCGAAAAAACAATTGCCTTGTAACTCTGAAGTGCGTGGAGTGGGAAAAACACACCAAAAAGGGTTTTTTCTTTCTTTCATTCAAAAGGGAGGCTGACTGTCCATTCCTTAACGTCTTGCATACACCATGTCTGAAAAGAATAACAATAATACTGAATATATATATATATATATATATATATATATATATATATATATATATATATATATATATATATATAGTACCAGTCAAAAGTTTGAGTTCACCTGCTTGAAACCAGGTTTTTCATGATTATCTATGCTTTTAACTGTATAAACTTGTCTATAAACACTTAATATTTCATTATATGATACGTGTACTTACATAAGCTGATAATCATAAGTCAATTGCATTCAAAAATGTAATTTTTAAATGAAAATATAAATCTTGTCAATTTCAATGAAATGGTCACCCAAAGCAAGGGGATTTCAGTCTGAAGCCCAAGTCAGTTAAAAGTCTGAGATGTGTATAACACGGTGTTAGAACACTGGCCTAAGTATAAAAGTGTCTTTGTTAGATGTTCTTGGAGTTAACTAGCATGTTACCTAATTAACCTTTTGTCACCAATTATTGTTAACAGGTGAGGGTCCATGATTACTATAAATATAGGTAGCATAGGCACAAGTTTGTCATTCCTGAATGTAAGGGAGCAGAAAATGGCAAAATACGCTCAGTTAAGCAAAGTAAAAAGACAGTCTGCAATTACTTTAAGAAATGAAGGTCAATCTTTAAGACAAATCGCAAGAAGTTTGCAAGTGTCTGTAACTGCTGTGGCCAAGACCATCAAACGATTTGATGAAACTGGCACTCATGAGGACCGAACAAGGTCAGGCAGGCCAAGGCTGACCTCAGAATCAGAGAACAAGTCACAAGTCTGCAAAACCGGCGACTAACTACCCCTGAAATACAAGCTCAGCTAAATGCTACTAGAAGTACAGATGTTTCAACATCAACTGTTCAGAGGAGATTGCGTGAAACTGGAAGAATTGCTGCAAAGAAACCATTGTTAAGAGTGCAGAATAAGAGGAAGATACTTGCCTGGGCCAAAAAACACAGAAACTGGACGTTTGAGGAGTGGAAGTCGGTCTTGTGGACCGATGAGTCAAAATTTGAAATATTTGGGTCCGACTGCCGAGGAATTGTAAGACACAGAGAGGGTGAGTGCATGAGTTCTGCATGTGTGGTTCCCACTGTCAAGCATGGAGGAGGCAGTGTCATGGTCTGGGGTTGCTTTGCTGGTGATAGAGTTGGTGATCTTTACCAAGTCCATGGCAAGCTCAACCAGCATGGCTATCATAGCATACTTCAGAGGCAAGCCATTCCATCAGGATTACAGCTAGTTGGGCAGTCCTTCATTCTTCAGCAAGATAATGACCCGAAATACACCTCAAAGTTGTGCAAGAACTATCTGGCGAAGGAAAGTGAAGGACAACTCAATCTAATGACCTGGCCTACCAAGTCTCCAGACCTCAATCCCATAGAACTTGTATGGGACGAACTAGACAGAAGAGTTAAAGCAAAGCTACCCACAAGTGCCCTGCATCTCTGGGAATTGCTGCAGAAGAGCTGGAAAGACATGTCGGGTGATTTCCTGCTGAAACTTGTTAACCGAATGCCTTGTATTTGTGAGGCTGTTATTAAGGCAAAGGGTGGCTATTTTGAGGAACCCAGGATTTAGACACAATTTTCCATTTTATTGAACATTGCTTTGATACTCCTTATGTTTTGTTTTGTACATTGTAACATGTGTTTTCATTTTCAAGTATTTACAGAAACGTATACAACGTAAAACGATTATGAAAAAAACCTAGTTTCCAGCAAGTGTACTCAAACTTTTGACTTGTACTGTGTATATATATATGAAATATAAAATACATGTTGATTCTGTTTTGCTGTAATGATCAGACCTCGAGACACTGAGAGATTAACGTTACATAGAAAGATTAGACAGTTTGGCCCAGGATCCTACCTCCTGGTCTGGCAATAGATCATCCTGGATGGAGGACTTCAAAGGAGGCAGGGAAGAAAGAGTTTCAGGACATTGTGGGAACAACAGACTTAATCTTTATAAGATTAGTCGGCCGATAGGATTTAGCAAAGGGGAGCTAAGGCTCACCCTTAGAATTACAGCAATCCTCCAGCGGTTACAAATCACATAAAATGAAAGACAATATGTAGGTACGGTGCAGGTTAGGAGCTACCATTACCCCTCTACAGCTGTGGCCAGCAGTTTTGCATCACCCTATAGAATTAACTAAATTTGCTTCATAAAGTTGAATGAAACCTGTTGAATAATGTTACGTTAACATATTGAACTACATATTGCACTGTAGTTTTCCATATACTGTACTTAACGAAAAACTGACACAAATTGAAGAATGTGACATGACATGCAGTACTACTATTATGGTTTCCTGTAGACTTTTGCGACATCACTTTGCAGTTTCTTTGATTGCATGATGTTAAATAAAATATCTAAATTATGTTACATAGTTGTTTTTTTTTGTATTATGTCTCAATCCTAAAATTCTAGGTGATGCAACACTTTTGGTCGTAGCTGTACAAATGTGTGGTGTGGAGTCATCTCACCGGTAGTTGCAAGGTCACAGCCCTTTGGTAAGTTTGCCTTCCTGGGTTTCATGAAAGGCTATTTGCAGATTGCAGTTGCAGGTGGATATGCGGCCTTACCTCTGTGATACTCAGGACTGACATTTTCATAGATGGGATACAGCGGGTTTTCCTGGTCGTTCCGTAGTTTCCTTGCTCTCAAGACATCTCTGACGCACTGGTGTAAATACGCATACTGGCACTGCAATGGGAACACCAACTCTGTTCAATTGTGTCACAGTTTAAGGTGTCATTAGTCATGTCAACCAATTTATGACCAAACCTCAGCGGTTGGACAGCAGAGGGACAAATTGCTTTTTTTTTTTTCCCCACCTGTTATCCATCAGATAAAGTGGAAAACATGTATAAAACATTTATTGTGGACCAGTGATGCACTCAAATCTGGCATAAGTATGATGGGAAAACCTGAGGACTTTAATAAATGTTGCTTGAAAATAAAAAGGTGGGCAACAGCAATTTACTGCCCTTGTTCGGTGAGGGGAAGAGAAGGAAAGCAACTCAGTTATATCCTCTCAGTAGCTGAAAACACAAGCCATCCTGAGCTGATTAAAAAACGTGGATGGACTGTCAAGAATCTTTCTGTGTTGGTCTAATTGGTTTTGCAGATACAGGTGGTCTACAATGAGTCATATGGGAACTGCAATCTTTATTACTTTTATTCATTAATGTCAGTACTTTTTAACACCTGCCCTGAGCTCACAAATCACAGAGCACATTTTAAAAGCACTGCAATTCTGAAGGCTACTCAAGAACAAGGTGGATCTTGTTAGTTATACATGGCTGTCCTTCTTTAGTCTCATCGGTTCACAGTACTCCCTGTTGGGATTGCTGCTGAAAGTAACATCTTGAGACCTCTCATTATTCTGCATTAATGCGAGAGGGCTTTTTACAAGCAAAAGAGGTCTGACGTCATCCAGAAACCACATGCATACTTCATCTCATTACTTTGATGTTATTAAAAAAAAACAGAACAAAACAAAAAAAAACAGAACAAAACAAAACGTTGTCGTTATTAGATTTTATCAACAACAAATATAAATGATAACCTGACAGGAGTCTGACTGCAGCCAAAGTACAATAGGGACAAATTACCTCCGTCTGCACCATGTGAGCTCTGTGAAGTCTCAGTTCAAAGACAGAACCATAAATATCCACGGTGTCCTTGGAGTCGAGCTGCTGCAGGACCCTGTCCAAGGAGACGAACGTGCCTGTCCTTCCCACACCGGCACTGCAGAACAAACAATACAGCACACGCTTCAGCCAGCTCAGCACAGTGCTAACACCCTTCTCAAAGAGCAGTTGCACTTTAAAAAGCATACAAATTAACGAAAAGCTAAACTCAACCGTTCTCAATTTTAGCATTGATCTGTCCATCAAACTATTTTTGTTTTAAATGTGCATTGTAGATAATGTAGGTAATTCAAGTTTCTGAGGCAGTCACACTGGATATTGTATCTTGGAATAAATGCAGATTCAAAGATTTAAGCAACATTTTGTTTTTAATGAAATCCAAACTTCAGTAACTGCCTGTAAACACAGCAATGGATAAATGGATAAACCTTGTAGGGGTGTCAGTAATGCATTTAATAATTTACTGCACCATGCTGAATGAACTGGATTTTGCATTCTAGTTTTCCTTCTCTGCCACCCTGGGGCGACTTCAGCTGCAAGTAGTGTATTTTGTTTGCTGAAATGGAAATAGCCACACACTTGCTGAATGCCTCATTCGATAGCTGGAAGGCTGGGTCATTCTCTCCTACCTGCAGTGCACCACAGTAGCTCCGGAGCCCGGGCTGCGGTTGATGTAATCCCTCACGGTCCGGACAAACTGGATCAGAGACTGTGTAGTTTCAGGGACACCGTGATCCGGCCACACAGTGTAGTGGAAATGACGAACCACCCTGCTGACGTTCACCTGGTCCTCCTGCTTAAACCAAGGGTTACCTTAATACAATTCAATTAAACACTGCTGCCCCTTATTCGGATTAAAGCCTATTTCACCAATTAATAGTGATAACTAAGTATTAACCTGATTCCATTCCTTGACGTTGTGTAGCTATTATAAATAAATGATTTAGCAAATGAGCTTTAAAAATAAAGGTATTTCACGGCAGTATATTAAACTGTAAATATATAATTTATTAAGTACAAAAAACTAGAACCCGATTTCACCCTGTTCTTTGTGTATTCTTCCTCCCTTGTGAAAAATAACGCCAGAACAGGCTTACACTGCAGATCTTGAACTCGCGGATGGTCCACTCGGGTAAGACAGACTCCGACAACATCTGGACGATGAGATCTCCGTAATACAAGGGATCCTGATCGAAAGGCCAGTAGTGATCACACTTCACCTGAACAAAAGCAGACAGTGGGGTGAGCAGAGCTATCTCTCTCCAGGATCCCTGATGAAATATTATAACATGTTACAGCACATCCATCAAGGGTGCAGCAGAAGATACTGGTCTTCCGCATAAGGTATGAGAAAGTGAAGAAATAGCAACAATGCAATAAAAAGACAGCACTGACTCTGCACTCACCCTTCCCTTCTCTAAACACTGGGTCACCATGACGATATTGTGGACGTTTTGTTCCCACACCATTTTCCAGAAGTCATCTTTTGTGCCGGGCAGAGGCCCCTGTGTGGCGATGTATTCTCTTCGGGAGTTGCAGCCCTGAAATTGCCCACAACGAGTACAGATTAGTTTTACATTACAGCAGGGAACTCAAACCTTACTGTACAAACAGGCTGAGCGGAACCAATTCAAAACCCACGTACAGGAATGTAACTGGCGTTGATGTAGTCAGAGCAGGGATCGTCGTCCACGTAGGAAAGTTTCACCCGGGTTGTGTCGTCTGCAACACAGTGCATTGTAGATTACGGTTTCAAAAGAACAATGGTTCTTTGTTTTCATTATCAACGATATTTCAAACATGCTTTCTTTCTCATAATGTATCTGATCAGCCTATACCCCACCTTTATAACCCACAGCTAGATTTATTTGGAGCATTACACAGCACCACAAAATTCACTTAGCATACACGTTCCCCCCCTCCAATATTTTGTTTGTAAAAAATCTTGCATATAAGTCTATTTCCGTGCACGTTCAACTAAAATCTTTATTTAACAGACCATTCTCCTTAACCCTAACACCCAAACTTAAACCCTAACCCTAAACTTGTAACCTCCAGTCCCCTCTGACAGGTCCAATCTCACCTACAACAATACATGATAACAGCCTGCAAGCACTGCTCCCATTACTAGCATTATAAATGCATCATTTACATAAAAATAGGGTAAACAACAAACATGCATGTAGGAGGGAAACAAATGTTCGCTGGTGGGAACAAATATTGGTTCCCCTGAGGGTACAAATTCACAGAAAATATTTGTTTGATAATCAAGTATAGGTGGTTGAAGCAATACAGGTTGATTCCCCAGTGCTGTAACATGCTCTAATAAAATCCAGCAGTGGCTTACTCTGGAATGGAAAAGGTTGATCAAATCATTCACTAAGTTACTCTTTAGGGTTACTGTTCACTTTTTAAAAAATTTTAAACACAACTTTAACATACATTTTTTATTTGTCAGCATTACTGACACTGTTGCCTTGAATTAATACTAAGTATTAATACTATGAATTAAGTGTACCTGGCCTGGCTTAGTGGCAGTATTTTATCCAGTGATCATACACTTTTTTTCCCAGTACAGTCACTCTGTTCTCAAATGTTCACAAAACAGCTGCTTCAGGATGTTATTACATACAGCACATAAACATAAAACTTACAGGGCAGTATATTGTTGTAACGATTTTTCCCTCTGTTCTCAGGTAAAAGTGCTGTGTCAAGGGATTGGTTTCGACCAACATCTTTTAGCTCCTAGGAGGAAAGAAGGGAAATGTAATGGATTAAAAATGATCTAGGGTTCGGCTGTGGCTAGGGAGTGTGCGAGCGAGCTAATCTTTCACCCTGAGCTGGGAAAGCTGCTTGAAGTCTTACCTCGTACTCCTCTGAGAGAAGGTAGTTGGAATCAGCCTGCAGTTTGGTGAAATGGCTTTCAAACTGGGAGATTGTGATGGGGCTGAAAGAATACAACAAATAAAAGGAATGTTACAGAAGAGGAACGGCATTAAAAAACAAAGATGAAATAATACTGCTTCAGAACAATTACTGAAATAAATGTACCTTGAGATGCGTCGATTACTGAGAAAGAAAGAAGAAAGAAAGAAAGGGAACTGTAAATACAATGCTTAAAATCTAATTACAGATGATTATATCCTTTGTTATTTGCTGTCTCATTGAATTCCTTGGTAACTGCATTTTACTTCTTTTGTAATTGTAAAATTCGTTTTCATTTACATCCAGAATTTGACAGAACTTCATCGATTTGACTGAAAACAATCAAATAAGCACTGGATCCTGGTTTAAGGATAAATTACAAAAACAGCACTGAGAGACGCAGTGATGTGAAAATTATACACACAGCGTAATTGGGGCCGAATTGTTGGTTAACAGAGAGGACGGTTTCCTTAGCTGCCATGGGCACAGCAGCTCTGATTAAAGTCATGCATCACTTTCAGGGAGCCACTGCTGCCAACACATGATGGCTGTAACCTCCAAATCTCTTGAAATAGATCAAACAGCGTCAAACTTCATTTTATTCTTTTTTTTACTGTCCCCTTTTTATAATATTTTCAATCATTCTGAGTGGTTATTATTATTATTATTATTATTCCGATGATGTTGACAGGTCTGTTAAGGTGCTTTCGATCGAGTTCAGAGGCTGCTCTTTAGTTTTAGTTGCTGTCATGGACACTGTATATATCATAGACTAGAACCAGCCAAAACATCTTTATAGATGCCATCTTGAGACCAGACACTTTGGGTCAAGTTTTCTTATTTTTTTCAGACAACACGTTGCTGAGCACAAAGAATGGTGCGGGCGCTTACTAATATAAAGACATTTTGGCTGATCTAGGCTACATTACAAACGTCTATACCAGGCAACTGAAGAGCAGCTCCATTCATACCCTCAACACAGAATGAATAATTAAAAATTATAATTAAAAGCACCTGTGTACTGTAATCGCTATAAGAACCACTCAGAATTATCATTAAAAATGTAAAAAAAAATCTCATATAAACCTCAAAGCAACTTCATAAACAGTATTGTCAGATCAGAGGAGATCTAAACAGATTGATTTGTAAGCTCACACATGAACATGTTCCGATGTTAGTTCTTTTGGAATTTAGACATTTGTCAATTTTATCTTTCACTGTGTCATGTAGGACGGATAGGACTGAGGCTGAAGACACACTCTCTCTCTCTTACCCTTTCACTCCCACGTGCATACTGACTGACGCTGGTCTCTCTCTTCGGGCACTCATTCTCGGCCTTTCTTGCATATTTCTGCAACCCCACAAAAAGACACACATTATTTGCAATGCGAACAAGTAGAACAAATAAAATAAACTGTTACACTTAACTTTTATTTAAACTGCTGTGTATCCATAATATCTAGCCCTCCTTTGTATCAGGGCCAAATAGCACTTAACACATACCACCCAGATGCAACTATGAAATTTCATAATGAATGCACTGTCTCTGTGAGAGAACAGTTTAATGAGATGTAAACTGCAGCAAAAGTGTTACAGAAGACCCTGCAGTGCTTAAAAGAAGTCCCCAAATGTGTGAAAACTGATGAATGTTTGAGATGCCCTACACATGAGAATAGAAATATGTTTTGTTAGTTTGGCAGGGATGGGGTTAAAAAATAATTCCTGAAATACGTGTGCAGTAAGGGGTCAGGCTAAACTGACAATTAGTAAAATACTTATTTAAAACCACTTCACGTACCCAACTTCATCACATACTTACATTTTCCTTGCTTTTTGACGGCAAATCAGTAGAACAGACACACCAATCATCATCACAATCAGGAACAAGCCAGCGCTGATCCCCTCTACAACGCCTATTAGTGGCTCTAAAGTAAAAACAGACAGAGGAAGAGGCTATGAAATATGCTGTAAGGCTCTCCAATTGATAAGGGGCCTGAAAATATATAACCTTTCACAGTGTGTGTGTGTGTGCTCAGAGTCTGCTCCCTGTTCCCAGAGTCTGCTCCCTGTTCTCAGAGTCTGCTCCCTGTTCTCAGAGTCTGCTGCCTGTTCTGAGAGTCTACTCCCTGTTCCCGGAGTGTGCTCCCTGTTCTCAGAGTCTGCTGCCTGTTCTGAGAGTCTGCTCCCTGTTCCCGGAGTGTGCTCCCTGTTCCTGGAGTCTGCTCTCTGTTCCCGGAGTCTGCTCCCTGTTCCCAGAGTCTGCTCCCTGTTCTCAGAGTCTGCTGCCTGTTCTGAGAGTCTGCTCCCTGTTCCCGGAGTGTGCTCCCTGTTCTCAGAGTCTGTTGCCTGTTCTGAGAGTCTGCTCCCTGTTCCCAGAGTCTGCTCCCTGTTCCCGGAGTCTGCTCCCTGTTCCCAGAGTCTGCTCCCTGTTCTGAGAGTCTGCTGCCTGTTCTGACAGTCTGCTCTCTGTTCCCGGAGTCTGCTCCCTGTTCCCGGAGTCTGCTCCCTGTTCCCTGAGTCTGCTCCCTGTTCTCAGAGTCTGTTGCCTGTTCTGAGAGTCTGCTCTCTGTTCTCAGAGTCTGCTCCCTGTTCCCAGAGTCTGCTCTCTGTTCTCAGAGTCTGCTCTCTGTTCTCAGAGTCTGCTCCCTGTTCTCAGAGTCTGCTCCCTGTTCTAAGAGTCTGCTCCCTGTTCTCAGAGTCTGCTCCCTGTTCTGAGAGTCTGCTCCCTGTTCTCAGAGTCTGCTCCCTGTTCTCAGAGTCTGCTCCCTGTTCTCAGAGTCTGCTCCCTGTTCTCAGAGTCTGCTCCCTGTTCTCAGAGTCTGCTCCCTGTTCCCAGAGTCTGCTCCCTGTTCCCAGAGTCTGCTCCCTGTTCTCAGAGTCTGCTCTCTGTTCTCAGAGTCTGCTCTCTGTTCTCAGAGTCTGCTCCCTGTTCTCAGAGTCTGCTGCCTGTTCTGAGAGTCTGCTCTCTGTTCCCAGAGTCTGCTCCCTGTTCCCAGAGTCTGCTCCCTGTTCCCAGAGTCTGCTCCCTATTCTCAGAGTCTGCTGTCTGTTCTGAGAGTCTGCTCCCTGTTCTGAGAGTCTGCTGCCTGTTCCCAGAGTCCGCTCCCTGTTCCCAGAGTCCGCTCCCTGTTCTCAGAGTCTGCTCTCTGTTCTCAGAGTCTGCTGCCTGTTCTGAGAGTCTGCTCCCTGTTCCCAGAGTCTGCTCCCTGTTCCCGGAGTCTGCTCCCTGTTCCCAGAGTCTGCTCCCTGTTCTCAGAGTCTGCTGCCTGTTCTAAGAGTCTGCTCCCTGTTCTCAGAGTCCGCTCCCTGTTCTGAGAGTCTGCTGCCTGTTCCCAGAGTCCGCTCCCTGTTCCCAGAGTCCGCTCCCTGTTCTCAGAGTCTGCTCTCTGTTCTCAGAGTCTGCTGCCTGTTCTGAGAGTCTGCTCCCTGTTCCCAGAGTCTGCTCCCTGTTCCCGGAGTCTGCTCCCTGTTCCCAGAGTCTGCTCCCTGTTCTCAGAGTCTGCTCCCTGTTCTGAGAGTCTGCTCCCTGTTCCCGGAGTCTGCTCCCTGTTCTCAGAGTCTGCTGCCTGTTCCGAGAGTCTGCTCCCTGTTCCCAGAGTCTGCTCCCTGTTCCCGGAGTCTGCTCCCTGTTCCCAGAGTCTGCTCCCTGTTCCCAGAGTCTGCTCCCTGTTCTCAGAGTCTGCTCCCTGTTCTCAGAGTCTGCTCCCTGTTCTCAGAGTCTGCTCCCTGTTCTAAGAGTCTGCTCCCTGTTCCCAGAGTCTGCTCCCTGTTCTCAGAGTCTGCTCCCTGTTCTCAGAGTCTGCTCTCTGTTCCCAGAGTCTGCTCCCTGTTCCCGGAGTCTGCTCCCTGTTCCCAGAGTCTGCTCCCTGTTCTCAGAGTCTGCTCCCTGTTCTCAGAGTCTGCTGCCTGTTCTGAGAGTCTGCTCCCTGTTCCCGGAGTCTGCTCCCTGTTCTCAGAGTCTGCTCCCTGTTCCCAGAGTCTGCTCCCTGTTCACTAGGACCAGATTGTTTAACCCTCGTCCATTTCCACTAACTTTCTGCTCTTGGAGTAGCTTTTCCTTTATAGAGTTACAAACAAACCTGAAGTTCTGCGCCACTCTGCTGCCAGCTCCACACCCACGGGATTGCGAATGATTCCCAGAGTCTGCTCCCTATTCCCGGAGTCTGCTCCCTGTTCCCTGAGTCTGCTCCCTGTTCTCAGAGTCTGTTGCAAGTTCTGAGAGTCTGCTCTCTGTTCCCAGAGTCTGTTGCCTGTTCCCGAAGTCTGCTCCCTGTTCCCAGAGTCTGCTCTCTGTTCTCAGAGTCTGCTGCCTGTTCTCAGAGTCTGCTCCTGTTCTGTTCCCAGAGTCTGCTCCCTGTTCTCAGAGTCTGCTCCCTGTTCTCAGAGTCTGCTGCCTGTTCCGAGAGTCTGCTCCCTGTTCTCAGAGTCTGCTCCCTGTTCCCGGAGTCTGCTCCCTGTTCCCAGAGTCTGCTCCCTGTTCTCAGAGTCTGCTCCCTGTTCCCGGAGTCTGCTCCCTGTTCCCAGAGTCTGCTCCCTGTTCTCAGAGTCTGCTGCCTGTTCTGACAGTCTGCTCCCTGTTCTCAGAGTCTGCTCCCTGTTCCCAGAGTCTGCTCCCTGTTCTCAGAGTCTGCTGCCTGTTCTGACAGTCTGCTCCCTGTTCTAAGAGTCTGCTCCCTGTTCTCAGAGTCTGCTGCCTGTTCTGAGAGTCTGCTCTCTGTTCCCAGAGTCTGCTCCCTGTTCCCGGAGTCTGCTCCCTGTTCCCAGAGTCTGCTCCCTGTTCTCAGAGTCTGCTGCCTGTTCTGAGAGTCTGCTCCCTGTTCTCAGAGTCTGCTCCCTGTTCTGAGAGTCTGCTGCCTGTTCCCAGAGTCCGCTCCCTGTTCCCAGAGTCTGCTCCCTGTTCTCAGAGTCTGCTCCCTGTTCCCAGAGTCTGCTCCCTGTTCCCGGAGTCTGCTCCCTGTTCCCAGAGTCTGCTCCCTGATCTCAGAGTCTGCTCCCTGTTCCCAGAGTCTGCTGCCTGTTCTCAGAGTCTGCTGCCTGTTCTCAGAGTCTGCTCCCTGTTCTCAGAGTCTGCTCCCTGTTCCCAGAGTCTGCTCCCTGTTCCCAGAGTCTGCTCCCTGATCTCAGAGTCTGCTCCCTGTTCCCATAGTCTGCTGCCTGTTCTCAGAGTCTGCTGCCTGTTCTCAGAGTCTGCTGCCTGTTCTCAGAGTCTGCTCCCAGTTCTGAAAGTCTGCTCCCTGTTCCCAGAGTCTGCTCCCTGTTCCCGGAGTCTGCTCCCTGTTGTCAGAGTCTGCTCCCTGTTCTCAGAGTCTGCTCCCTGTTCTGAGAGTCTGCTCCCTGTTCCCGGAGTCTGCTCCCTGTTCTCAGAGTCTGCTGCCTGTTCTGACAGTCTGCTCCCTGTTCTCAGAGTCTGCTCCCTGTTCTGAGAGTCTGCTCCCTGTTCTCAGAGTCTGCTGCCTGTTCTGACAGTCTGCTCCCTGTTCTCAGAGTCTGCTCCCTGTTCTCAGAGTCTGCTGCCTGTTCAGAGAGTCTGATCCCTGTTCCCGGAGTCTGCTCTCTGTTCCCAGAGTCTGCTCCCTGTTCCCGAAGTCTCCTCCCTGTTCCCAGAGTCTGCTCTCTGTTCTCAGAGTCTGCTGCCTGTTCTGAGAGTCTGCTCCCTGTTCTCAGAGTCTGCTCCCTGTTCTGAGAGTCTGCTCCCTGTTCTCAGAGTCTGCTCCCTGTTCTCAGAGTCTGCTGCCTGTTCCGAGAGTCTGCTCCCTGTTCCCAGAGTCTGCTCCCTGTTCCCGGAGTCTGCTCCCTGTTCTCAGAGTCTGCTCCCTGTTCTCAGAGTCTGCTGCCTGTTCTGACAGTCTGCTCCCTGTTCTCAGAGTCTGCTCCCTGTTCCCAGAGTCTGCTCCCTGTTCTCAGAGTCTGCTGCCTGTTCTGACAGTCTGCTCCCTGTTCTCAGAGTCTGCTGCCTGTTCTCAGAGTCTGCTGCCTGTTCTGAGAGTCTGCTCCCTGTTCCCAGAGTCTGCTCCCTGTTCTCAGAGTCTGCTGCCTGTTCTGAGAGTCTGCTCCCTGTTCTCAGAGTCTGCTCCCTGTTCTGAGAGTCTGCTGCCTGTTCCCAGAGTCCGCTCCCTGTTCCCAGAGTCCGCTCCCTGTTCTCAGAGTCTGCTCTCTGTTCTCAGAGTCTGCTCTCTGTTCCCAGAGTCTGCTCCCTGTTCCCGGAGTCTGCTCCCTGTTCCCAGAGTCTGCTCCCTGTTCTCAGAGTCTGCTCCCTGTTCCCAGAGTCTGCTCCCTGTTCTCAGAGTCTGCTCCCTGTTCTCAGAGTCTGCTCCCTGTTCCCGGAGTCTGCTCCCTGTTGTCAGAGTCTGCTCCCTGTTCTCAGAGTCTGCTGCCTGTTCTGAGAGTCTGCTCCCTGTTCCCGGAGTCTGCTCCCTGTTCTCAGAGTCTGCTGCCTGTTCTGACAGTCTGCTCCCTCTTCCCAGAGCCTGCTCCCTGTTCCCAGAGTCTGCTCCCTGTTCACTAGGACCAGATTGTTTAACCCTCGTCCATTTCCACTAACTTTCTGCTCTTGGAGTAGCTTTTCCTTTATAGAGTTACAAACAAACCTGAAGTTCTACGCCACTCTGCTGCCAGCTCCACACCCACGGGATTGCGAATGATTCTTTAGGCAGCTCTTTGCAAACAGTTGGAAGAAGCAGTAGAGCAAGGTTCTGTGTTTGATTGGTCAGTTTGGGTAACTTGTACATGTCCTGTTCATGACGCTTAGCTGTTTTCACAAATGCCTCAGCTAATTCAACTGCCCCCAGCTGTAAACATTACTTCCATATACTGGACTTGTTATAAGAAAAAAAAGAATACTAGATGAGCGCTGGCTGAGTGCCGTGCTTATTTCACTTACGAGGACGGCAGTAAACAAGCCTAAACAAGCAGGCTTACCTGACTCAGTGGTTATGGGTTCAGAGAAATGGGTGTCTGTAAAAAGGGGCTGGGCAAATTCCTTTTGTTCCCCATCAAGAAGTTGTGTGAATGCTCGAATGCTGATCCTGGCAAAACAGAAACAAGTAAATATTAGAGCCATATATTACTGTAGTGACCAGCTTAGAATACTAACCAGCCTGGAGATAACAATTGGACCTGACTACAGTTACATAACTGAACTCAATTTGTGTACATAAGTTTTCCTATTGTCCAAAAAGAGTTTACTGAAAGAACATGAGCAGATGGCATCTTAAAAAAATAAATAAAATAAATACAAAAAATCACAAAATAAAGAAACTGGCTTCCCAAAAAAATAAAAACAATAAAATAGAACTGGAAAGTTTGTTATGTTCTTCTCATGCAAACAGAGCAACTCAACCTAATTATCATTATTATTATTATTATTATTATTATTATTATTATTATTATTAATAATAATAATAATAACAGTAAAAAAAAGAGTATGTAATTTAGTGCAAGTGTATTTCTCCTGGCTTGCTTTTGGTTATTCATCATCACAAGGAAAGACAAGCGTCCAGACACACTGATCTTGCAGGGCGTGCCTCGCAATGGAACTGCTGTAATAAATCGCACCTGTAGGCAGTCCTGGGCTTGAGAGGCCCGTCGCAGAACCTCTGCTGCTGTGGCTCGCACTTCCCTCCGAGGCTCTCAAGCCCTGTCCCCACATCTATCTCGAAGCTCTGGATGCTGTTGTCAGGGTTTTCAGTGCAGCGGCTGGCAAAGTAATTGGTCTGGTAGGCTTTAATGGAAGCGTTGAGCTTGTAGTCTGTGTACGAGGGCAAGGGGTGGTGTTGACCCAGCTGTACATGTTCAATGCCTGGACCGTAGACAAAGAAATAAAGATACATACGGTAAGTCCAAGGAAATCTGGAACAGTGTCTCTTTTTTATTTTCGGTAACAAAATAGGATATTAACATTATAAAACCAGCAAGAAAACGCTCAGAACAATACTCGTACTTCTCCCGTCTATATTAGTCTTTTTATTACGTTTAATTTCCTTCACGGAAATGGAGGCAAACCTTCCCCCTTTTCCGTAAATATTGCTCAAAAAGTCAAGCGCTTAGGGACCAAGCATTGAAATCACACACAGGACTAGGCTTGACCTCGTTACCCTTTGGTAAAAACCATTAGTGATCCATGACACTTCCAGTTATATTCCACACTTCCACTCTGATGTGCCCCAACCCTGCCCTGGCTGAACGTCCGTGTGGTTGAGTCTCGGTGTCCACCCAATCCTGGGACTCACTATCTACAAATTTGCCCTTCAGTGCTGAATCTGATGGTCCTTCTTGAGGTGGACACAGAGTCTGCTAGAAGCTGGGCCCCCTTCATCAGAACCCACTTTAAATAGGCCCCCATGGTGGCCCCCAGGGTGGTCTTACCGTCTGCCTCGCTCACTATCACAGTGAAGTACTTCACCGCCCCGTTGACGTCGCTGAACCAGCTGCAGTTAAACTTGAAGAAGATCGTGGACTTGGTGATCTTCACCGCCTTTTCATTCACTCGTATGCTGTCCAGTGGGAGGGGAGGACCTGTGCCAGGGAAAAGCAACCATTAATCCTGTCCCTTATCTTAATCCTGTGCTTTTCAAATTACGTTGATTAGAAACGCGTCGTAAGGAAGTTGTATAACTGGTTTTAAAAAACAACAACAACATCATAAACTTTCAGCTGAAAAAGTCAGGTTATCAAATATCCGGGTGTTAAATGAGTTAATCAGAAATTATAATTTGAGTGAAGCTGTTAACACAAGCAGCCTGGCACACACTGTAGACAACAGAGCTCAGTATTGGTTGCAGTATCAGTGATATGCTACAGGCATCTTTTCTGTCTTAGCCGAAGAGGTAATTAAAGTGGAGAACATAAAACAGCTCGTGCAAAGTGATTAGCTCCACTTTTTTTGTTCAGCTGCGTAATCTGATTAATATCAAACCTCCAAATTACTGCCAAACTTTCATCCGAAAAAAAAAAAAATTACTAAATATTTTATAAAGAAAATGCTGCATTGGCTCATGTCTGCCACATTTTTAAAGCTTTGAGCGAATGTATTTATTGTGGAAGCACTCCCTTTAATGAAACCTGCACAAGATCCAGGCAAGGGTTATTTATTCACTGCTTTCCAGATTGGTTTACCCCTTCCCAACCATAAGCATTCACTGTTTGTTTTCTTCAGGCTAGACTAAAAAAAAACAAAAGAACACATTTTTACTCTAATTTGTCATTAGAAAAGAAAAAAAAACTGAAATAAACAATTCATACATTTAATTTAGGGGCTTGTGGGTAGGCTTGTACTGTATTTGGTGGTTTTTTTCAGAAAAAAAGTTGCGAATTTGGGTAATAGATTGAGAATCAGGGCCCTGGTGTCTAAAAGATATCTTGGGGGAAAATCACGTGTCAGCAGCAGCAGCGTCAAACAGACAATAATCTTTTTAATAGAATGATTAAATATTAATACCACACAATCCAATTATTCAAATGAATAGTTTGTTTAATTATAAACTCGCAAGTACAATTCCAATCTGCATCCAGGAGATGCAGTGGCATATCCGCAATTTCCCAAACCCAGTCGACAGTTCAAAAGCAATTAGGAGCGCTTTTTATGCAGACAGCATTTAAGTTTGAAAGAGATTGAACATCTCATTTTCACAATGGCCTGGTGAATGCAACAGTATCAACTCAAAGTTCACAACAGCAGCTGGCAATGACCTACAAGGCAATAAGTTTAGGTTTAGGCAATAAGGCAAGCACAGAGATGCCTCCTGTATCTTTAGGAAGTGCTGGAGGACAACACAGATCTGGCAGCTCCATTGCAGAACCACAGGCGCCCTATCAGGTGCAGGGGTCGCTGATGCGCAGTGAGCTGTAGATTCCCCTGCTGACCTAAGCCTTCCTACCCAGGCAGTGCTTGTCCAATTGTGCGCCACCCCCTAGGAGCTCCTGGTCACGGTTGGCTGTGACATAGCCTGGGCTTGAACCTGCAATTCCCAGACTATAGGGCACACCCTGCACTCCATGTGGAGCGCCTTTACTGGATGCACCACTCGGGAGCCCCCAAGTGGTACATTGATGATGTGTGGAAAGTTGCGCTACTAAAACAGTTTTACTGAATTTGAATCTGTTGCTTCACTAAATTGCAGTTTAACATTAGTAATGGAGTCACAGCGTGGACAGCTAATTTATAGAACCACATCATCCATGAGAAAATCTCCAATCACCCTGAGTGCAGAATTTGTATGTCAACTAGAGGGAGAGGTTTGTTTAAGTTATAAATACAGCTTCAATTAAACAGCACTGGAACTAAACACAGCAACTGTTTAGATGATTGGAATGGGCATCATTGTGATTCAAGGTTATGAAAATCAAACATCTGCCAGGGCAAGGCTCTTTACTGCATCTCTGTCTGTAAAAAATATGTAAAACACCAGGGAAGGTCCTACTTTAATTACCTAAAAAGCAGCTGCATTTATCATCTACATGTTAGATGATACTGCACTGTCAATGCAGCAACTGCTTATCATACATCCCCCTCCCTCTCTTGCTCTTCTGACATTATACAACAGGATGTACTTCCCAGACATATTTTTTTCTAACCGTGTTCTTCCTTATTAAGGGATAATGAAAACGAAATGCTTAAGTGATTTAATAAAGGAAGTTAATCTGATTAATGATTGGGCACAGCTAATTCCTGATTCCAGTTTGCTGAAGCTAGACAGAAAGCTCCAGTCACTGCAGATGCCGACGCTCTCGTCTCCTCTGCTGCTCTGCACAGCCTGGTGTCGATCTCTAAAGCCATGGCAGCAGACTGCTTCCTGTCAGTGCATTATATTTATTTCACCACGTAGGGTCTCTATCAGGGGTAGGCAGCATCTGCTTTTCCAGTCTTTATAGAACTGTGCTCCCACCAGATCAATGCAATTATAAGGAGCTGGTTAGAATGGAGAGCTGCAATAGAACGCACTGTTCTTGATATCACTCTCCTGTTCAATTAAGCGCTGTGGAGACGATGGTTATAAATCCCACCTTTAGGATTTAATATTGCATTTTAAAAGTAGGTCACACTTCGAAATACACTGCCTTGCTAAAATAATTACCCTCCGCACACACTTACTCCCTTGCTGTCACCACTAATAGAAAGTTGGGCCGTGAGATGACTATAAAAAAAAGACTAAGTAGGGAGTCTACAAGATGTTGGTCTCCTGAGGTATCGCGGGTCCCTTATATTTCTAAAGACAGTGAGCCATTCTGTAGGGTTGGTTGAGTTTCCCTTGCTTAGAGAAGATGGTCAGTTCTTTTCCAAAGTGATTGTGGGTTGGTCGAGGTTACAGCAGGTACACTTGCTTCCGTTTGATATGAATCACTTCTTTCCTGACAGGTTATTAGCACAACCAAGCTGAGAATGTACAGTGTTGCTATCCATAGGGGTCAGGCGCTGGCCTGCAGAGGACAGCAGGGGCTTTCCAGACTGATCCCCTGGCCCACCCAATCACCACGTCTCAATGCAGCAGCGGTCCTATGGACTGAGTTTGACTGATGCGTCCAAGCAAGGCAACCCCAACATCAGCAACAGCATCACCTTCAAGCATCCACTCACAATGAAGTCATTTTAGACCTTTAAGCTAATAAGAATGGACTGTGGCATATGCAGTAGTAGGAAGATAAATTCGGAAACAAAAAAGTATTTAATTTTACTAAATAAACACTAAAATTTGAAAAAACAAATGTGTTGATGTTGTCATTTGCTAAAGTATCTGTGGTGTTAAAGTAGACGTGAGTAACTCAAAATCAGTAATAAAAAAAACAACCCCCCAAAAATATATAACCGACAGGTGAATAAATAAGTCTTTTAAAGCCATTCAACAGAGAAAGCGTGTGTGTGTGGGAAGGTTTGTAATCTGACTGTGCTGCTGCAGCTTTGTGCTCATCTTTTTAAATGCTGCTCAGCTATTTTCAGGTTTCTTTATTTAAACATGTTCATACAGAAGAGGTCCGGCGAGACCCAGCTTTTCACTGGTAGGGACACCCTTTTGGCAGCAGTGGCAGCAGCACTGCTACATAACGAGTGAACTTGAGAGATGCAGTACCAGTCTCATCCATCAGGACCGCTCCACTATTGATTGAGTACGGGGGGAGAGACATTGCTGTATGGATTTCCCATGACTGCCCCCCATCTAATACATGATTGTATATGTACTTGTATAAGAATTAGTGCTCTTCAGCCTGTTCTAATGCCAGTATGGGTAAGATGACTGGCAGTGCCTCGTTCCTCATGGGTTCCCTCTTGCACACAGCTGTGGCAGAGTGAAGCTCAGGGAGGAGGTCAAAATGGTCATAAGTTAAATAGGACTGGGCTAGGCCAGAATGCTCGGATGGTAGCTTGGATGGGAGTGTTTAACTTCTGAGATCAATCACCCTGATGAGAGGACAGGAAGTGGTGTTGGGGGCCAGAGGGCACTATTTGGGGGTTACTGTGCTGTTGATGTGCATTAAACCAAATCCCTTCTGGTGACATTAAAGATAACATGTCACTCTTTTAAAAGGACAGAATTCACTGAGTTTATGCCAAATTTGAACAAGGTAAATAGGCAAACAGCCTAAAAAAAAAAAGAAATTATAATACTAGCAATCGTTTTACAGTACACTTCTGCACTATCATAGTTCCCTCAATACACAGGAAAGAGGAGCAATTAGCTGTATTAATGTGGAAGATTTAAGAGCTCCCTGATTAGATTCAATTGATTGCTTATGACCTCAGTTATATCCATAGAGGGGAGGGCTTTCAATCAAAACAAAACTAATACAGTCCCTTACTAGGTAGTTGTACTGCATGCTGCCCTTTATATTTCTCTAAGGTGCTTTTCATCCCATTGACTCTGTCACTGGTTTAATAGGAACCAGCAATTCATGGATTACCTGAGTATTTAAATTAATGAGACGCTAGAGAGATCAGCGGCCCTGCCGCCCTTAGAGAACCAGATGCATTACAATTAAACATTTTGTATAAATTGCACTTAATTTCACTGTTATCACAGATGCCTGTGTAGTTACAAAGCAATTAAATATGGATGGTGGGGAAAAATATCCATGCTGCTTTTATTAATTAACAAGGTAATCCCTAAAGCCAGACAGTTTAAAAATGTCATGTCATTCCAGTACAAGGCATTCAGGAGTGTGGTTGCAGCTCCCATGTAATGCCATTTATCTTGAAAAATAGCGTTCTTATTATAATGGGAAAGAACATGCACTGTAGGGCAGTCTTTAAAATAGCATGGACTGGCCCAGTATCAGCACATCCTGGACAAAGAAAACCAGCAGCATTTATATTATTATCTTCTGCACAGTAATTTCATCTGTTCCACATTTACTCTTAAATGACACATAACCTAAACAAAAGTGCATTTTAACAACAGCTAACAGTAACCCTGGCAGTGTGTAGTGTAGCTGGCAGTACTCACGGTCAATCATGGTTATTACGCTGTCTTCCACCGCTCTGCTGACCATCTTGTCGGACAGCACCTTGACGGAGACGATGTAGCGCTTGTGCGGCTCCAGCCCGGCGATGTTGTAGGGCGAGCTGTCCTTGCCGGTACGTCGGGAGTACACCAGCTCGCGGGAGCCCTGGTGGTAGCACTCGATGCTGTAGCCGTCGTAGTCTGACTGAGGGGGGCTCCAGGAGCAGGAGATGGCCGTGGAGTTCTGGGGCCGGCAGTGGATGTGCTGAATGCGCTCGGGTTCTAGATAAAAACAAGAGTCTCTTATAAAAGTTTACAACAGTATTTTTGCATGGTACATTTTTTTCAGTTTTAACAATGGTTACACTATGCATTTGCCATTATTAACCCAGGCTTGACATGTTTATTAATATGCTTTGCCATACCTTGTTATTCTTTACCATGCTTTAACCATGTTTTGTTACACTTGGCTACGCTTTTACTATGGTAAACTGTTAGAAGGGAGTAACCCATCAAATCGGGGTTTGCAGTAGAGCAGTAGTTCCCAACCTTTTCCAATCTGGGGACCTTTCAGGACTAAAATTTTTTTATAATTTTGATATTAGCTATTAAATAAGATTTGGGGTCTATTACATAAATATTAACACCAGCAGATCATTTAAATAATTCAAATATTATAGGTAGAAATGAAATAAAATAAAGAGAATAACATGTTGTATGTCTGATTTTCATTATTTTAACAGTGGCATTATTTGGTATTTAGATGTCCAAGAATCTTGAGTTGAACTCAGGACTCAGTAGTAACCCATTGCCCAGTCTAACGCTCAGAATGGCCACTTACTTGTTCGTATGGCTTCGTAGATGGGCTGGCTGTAGGCCCTGTTTGTCTGGGGGGTCCCGCTGACTGTGCGCACGCTGATGTTGTAGGGCCGCCCCGGGTAGAGCCCTCGGAGGATGCGGCTCCCAGAACTGCCGTTCTGGTAAGGATTGATCACGGAGAGGGGATCCTGGGGAGACCACTGCAGCTCAAAGTCTTCGTAATCGGTGTCTTCTGGGGCTGTCCACGAGATCTCCAGCGACGTGTTTGTGACGTCTGCAAACGACACGGACTTGGGCGGCCGTGGGGCTTTGCAATAAAAAAAAAAGAAAACTGATAAAAAGTAGCAATGTCGTGAAGAAAAAAATGTCTGCTGACAAGCAGAAAAATGCATCATTCCAAACTGAATATTCTCTTTCATCCATTTGCATTATTTGCTTTTGCAGTATTTTTCATTTGTCAAGGCCAATTTTCTACTACATAAAATAATTAAAATCCACCCTTACTCATTGTTATTTGCGCACACGTTATCAAGCTAGAACTAATCAGTCACTGAAACACTAACACAGAAAACACTATAATGTGGATTAAATTTTAAAAATCAAAAATTAGAAAAGAAGCCTTCGTCTACCTGTCCTTGCCTCTACGGTGGCTTTGTTGGTGAGATAGCCGCTCTTGGTGGCTATGACCAATGTGTACAGCCTCCCCGGGATCAGGTGCTGGAACAGGCACTCTCGCAGGGCTTTGTCGCCATGGCGCTTCTCCTGCAGTGTTCTGTTAGGGTTGTGCAGGGATATCTCGTATCCAGAGAGGTCTCCTGCAGCCTGGTTCCAGGTGAACCACAGGCTGTCGCTCTGGTTTTTGTTCAGAGAGTGCAGTGCGGTCACTGGGGCAGGGACTAAGCACACATAAACAATTTTTTTGTTTGTTTTTAAACACTGTACAAAAAGTTTCTTGCGCTGTAATTTCAAATAAACTAACATATTATTTGAGATTTTTGTAGCCTTTAATTTATGCAATTTATTTATTTTATTCTGAAAACAACAACAACAACAATAACAACAACAATTAATAACTTTATTCTTGATGGTCTGTATTTTGATTGTACTTACTCAGCACCGAGATTTTAAAAAAGCATGATTTGAAAAAAAGGGTACAGTGTTTTACAAGAAAATATTATTTATTTCACTTTTTTTTTTATCAATCAATGCTTGGTGTTTCTTGGGAAGAAACTACTTTCTGACAAAACATTCCCCAAAGATGGCTTTTAGGAGGTGAATAACATTCAGATGCTCAGGATTAACTTAGTTTCTTATGGCAAGATCTGCAAAAACTTCGAATTCCAGTCTATCTACTGGTATTTATTGGGGTTAGGGAAGAGGAGAATTGAAAATAAAAAAGTTTCACAATGACATTTACAAAGCAGGTACACATTCCCCGAGCAGACCAGCTATAACAGCTAGCATTCCTAGGAGGTGGCTGTCCGTACCTGTCCTTCCATGAATGGAGGTCTCGTTGGTCAGATCCCCACTGCGCGTCACGATCGCCATCTTGTACATCCTCCCTGGCAGCAGACCACGGAACAAGCACTGCCTCAGACTGGCTGTCCCAGATTTGCGGTCGTGAAGGCTGTCGTCGGGGTTGTACAGGAATATTTCGTAGGCATCGAACTGTCCCTCGGAGGTCTCCCAGCCGAAAGACAAGCTCTCTGTGCTATTCCCGGAGATCATTAACCCACTGACTGCTGCTGGAACTAAACAGACACAACAAAATAGCACAAGAGTTACCAACAATGGAAATTGTTTTCTTCATTTTACTTCAGTGAGCCAAGTTTGTATTTCGAAACGTAGCTACCCGCTAATCAAGCAAGCACAGCGTGATGTTCCCCGGTGTATGACTACTGGAAATACTCAAGTGATCCCAAATTCTTCTAGAGTGGTGGAAACAGTGCTTGCATGCTAACAGAAGGGTTACCGGTAAAATACTTGTTCCTTCATCCTTACAATCACAGATGACAGAGCACCAGCATTACAGAATGTTTCCACTACATCCCAGAAACAGTCTCCTAGAGCACACTTTTGATTACACTCCACTCCCTAAGCAAGTGTGCTTGTTTAATTCTCACTGAGAAGGGCACATGAAGAGCTCTCAAAGGGTTCAGAGTGGGTCAGTACCCTAACCCTAACCTTGACCCTAATCCTAACCATACCCACCAAAACCATGCACACTAGTGCAGATCTGTCCAACCTTGTCCAACCAACAAACAATAATAAAAACACAAACATATAAATACTAACATAACATTTGTTTAGTTTACTAAAACTACAGAATTGTGCTTTTTAAAATGTTAAAACACAACATCAACTGTGATTTCACAAACAAAGACTACAAATTATCCTTGCAGCCATACAATAGCCTTCAGTTAGATGGGATGCTTCACCTAAAAAATCAAGAGTCACATGGCACAGCTCAATCAGTCACATGGCAGACCTCAATGAGCCGTGCAGAGCATTGGACAGATGGAGACGGAGCACCGGGCTGGTTACCTGTTCTTCCTTCGGTGAGCGCCCCCTTGCTGTACAGCATGCCACTGACAGTGATCACTCGGACCTGGTACTTCTTGCCAGGGGTCAGCTCATTGAACCTGTGCTGCCGGGCAGAGGCAGGCACGGAACTGTTGGAGATGAGGCTTTTGTCTTCGTTGAGCAGCTCCAGTTTGTATCCCTCCGCCACCCCTGCAGCAGCCTGCCAGCTTACAACCAGGCTGCAACTGGTGTGCTTGTTATCGGCGACCAGGCCCGTCACAGAGGCTGGAACTGGAAAGAGAGCAACAGAGGGGAGGAGGAAGGGTGTTAAGAGGTGCAGCAAGTTAATGTGAATACATGTTTCGGTAAAACTGGGGTCTATGACAATTGAAAAGTCAGTAGTCAACAATTGTACAGATACTGTAAAGGCACATTACATAGGTCTGAATAGAAGTGACATATGTAGAACAGTAACATGGTCCTTAACTAATGATGGATGATTGGAGAAGAATGATACAACCAACAAACCACGTTCATCATTCATGAGCCGCTTGCTGACTGCTGTAGTCCTGTATCTGTGTAGTGTTTGGTTGGGCACTCTTGATCACAGTGTTATATGTTGCAATGAAGAAACACAACATATTGCAATACAATGCATGAATCACTTTACTAATCTTGAACTATTAGTAGTAAAACCAATAGGTGTGTGCAGAATACTTGTTTCCCACTATTTCTTCTAACAACACACAAAAAGACAGCAGACTAATGTACATTTGTACGGAAATATTTATTCTAGGGAACGTTGCTAGCCAGTTAGATAACTGGAACTTCCCAAGCAGTTTTATACTGTACTGAAACACCCTTAAAGGCCTTGTAAACGGACCCAGCAGCCCTTGAATGAGAGAGGAGCGCAGGAGGGCGTGCTCACCAGTCCTTCCGGGGGCCGTGTTGTTGTTGTGCAGATGGCCGCTGTTGGATTGGACCATGATGTTGTATAGCTCGCCTGCCTGCAGCTGGTGGAAGCTGTGCTCAAGCACCAGCTTGGGGACAGTGTGTGAGGAGATCAGCCGGCTCTGCTGGAAGAGGGTCACGGTGTAGCTGTCTACATCCCCTGCCCCGGGCGTCCAGTTGATCTTTAGACTGTTCATCTCCCCATTGTTGGAGACCAGGATGTTCTTCACCACGCTGGGGACTGCAGAAAACAGAGAGGCATCGAACTGAGTAAGAAAAATGTACTGCACTTACGGAATAAGATTCAAGCCACAAGCTCAGGCATGCAGAGGTCATGAAATAAGATGAAACTTAATGTTACCTGTTAGCAGACATTTTGTCGTCATTCTCTAAAAGTAAGAACTCATATTTGATTCATAACATAAATTCATTTAAAATCTATTTGTAATACATCAGAATGCACATTCATGCTGCAAATTGAATTAAACCCCTCCCTGGGCAGTAGCGCTTGTCCACAATTTACTGCGGACAAGCAACTGATCCACTGCCGTATGCAACGCCCTTTCAATGCACTCAAACCGACCAATGCAGAATATGAGCTTCCCTGAGGAATTCCTCACCTGTGCGACCTTCAACAAACTCTGAGCGCTGCTGATCCCCGCTGAAGGACAGCACCACGATCTTGTAGAGCCGCCCCGGCACGAGCGAGGTGAACTGGTACTCCCTGGCGGTGTTGCTCAACGTTATCGAAGGGAACACCGTCATGTCGTTGAAGAGGAGCTGGATCTCGTATCGATCCACGTCTCCGGGAGCAGGGGACCAGGTGACCCGCAGATCCTCAGTGTGCCTGTCTGCCAGAGTCAGCATCCTCACTGCGGCTGGGACTGGTGGAACAGAACATTTCAACAGGACGTGATACTGTACTAACGGATGGGGCAGCTTGGTGGAACTGCGTAGGACATTCAGTGGCATAAGTGGTGTGCTTTAAATCACTGTCTACAGATAAAGACACATGCACATGTACAGTTATAGCTGTTATCTCTCACAATCTCGGCACATAAAGGGTCTGACTTTAATGACTTAAATTGCTGCAGTATTTAGATCCACTGCCATGTTCTTCAATTGAATGTGTTTTGCCCACTGGTTATGTAGTTGTAAACAGACCCAACTTACTGTTCACCTTTCCGTTTACCTTGGTTTGAATACTGGCCGCAATAACATTTTTAATATGTATGCACTCAGGTGGGCAGTGTTTCTACCACTTACAAGTACAAGAAGCTCTTCTTTGAATTAAGACATCATATTTGACTGCCAGGTCAGCGATCACGCAATGATAATGTAAACCTGCTTACACGTTCGTGCGTTGGTTGTTTCGCTCGCCTCGTACTTCCCGCTTCTCTTGCTGACAGTGATGATGTACAGTCTCCCAGGGACCAGGGAATGGAACACACACTCGTTCTGAGACTTGGGGATGGTGGTGGTCTGAATGAAGTCATTGCTGCTCTTAATGATCACTTGGTAATTGTCGAAGTCTCCTGTAGCGTTGTGCCAGGACACTATGAGGTAGTCGCTTCTCGCAGAGTTGCTGGCTCTCAAATACTGTACCTTGGAAGGCCCTGAGAACACAGGAGAAAGACACCTGTTGCTAATCCACTAATCCAGCAGCATGTAATGTAAAGACAGTGAAGATCATACTGTAGCTTAATAACATTCCATTCAAATTCCATTTAATGCCTCTGTATCTGTGTGAGGGGTTATCTTTGATATGTCGGATCAGAACTTGCTTCAGTTGTTTTACTCTGAAGGTACGTGCACGGTGCATGCATTCGCTGAGCAATACCCTTCTGTTCAAAGGTATGGAATTCAGCTGTGTTTGCTTTACAAGCTTTTCACTGCATTTAAGCTTGCGATATATCCATCATCAAAGTATATTTTGTCAGGACCCACATACTGTATACAGGCACAAATTAACTTTGTTTTGTTTTGTAATATATGTTGCGTTTGTAGAGCTTGTTTTATTTTTCATTAGATGCATAATTAGGCTGTTTAGTTTCCACTTTTCCTAACTTGAAATTGTTTATGTTAAATAGCCCAGTTTACTTCTAAACGTAGTGTAAACTACATGCTGCTGTACTGTTTCAATGACAAGTTTGCACCCTGCCTGTAGCTCAGAATGCAAAACAGAAAAAAGGGAAATGCCTTTGTAGTGAACTCTACCTGGAGACAGCCGCCTTGATAAAAGAGAAGCAGTCACTTACGAGTGCGCTCCTGCACGAAGGTGTGGTTCTCATAGATCCCGCTGCGTGTGGTGATGGAGATGTTGTAGAGGTGCCCTGGGATCAGGGAGCTGAAGTCACACTTGCTGTTGGTTTTAGACACCGTGACGGCGTGCACTGCTCTCTCACGGTGGCTCAGGGTCACCAGGTAACTGTCCACATCCCCAGAGGCTGGCTGCCACGAGACACTGAGGAAATCAGTCCTCCCATTGTTACTCACTGTGACTTCACCCACTGCAGAGGGAACTGTCCAGAGAGAGAGAGGGAGAGAGAGGAATGGCACACTGAGAGACTGCTCTCTAGTGGGGGAAAACAAAACAGCAATAAAAAGAAAAAATAATTTAACATTGAAGAATCCTGAACATGATTACATAAAGTACACCTATTAAGGCACTAAAATTCTACAACTGAGAATGTTTATTTCAACTATATGGGGTAGAAGAAGTTGCCCTGTTATATATATGAGCAATAAAGTACAGCATAGACAGATGCAGTAGTAAACTTTACATGGAACAGTTTTAAATGCAGTGACCAAAGGCGTTATGACAAAGATTCTCAACTACAAATATGAAGACAGATTTTCTCAGCCCCAGTTTAAGATAGTGACACACCTTCCCACTACCCTTCCCATAACTGTATGCTTAGCTTTGCTAGAGAGGGCAACACCTGCTACTGTAATCTGAACGGGTGCACACCCATGGGTGAGTTAGCCAGCCCCTATGGAGTGGGATGTATTATTATTAAGAAGACTCATTCAGTGCCTCCTTACCTGTCCTCCCCTCTGCCACAGTCTGCCGAGAGGGGATGACTCCGCTGACAGTAGTGACGACCACGCTGTAGAGGCTGCCTGGTTTGAGGGAGTGGAAGTGGTAGCTGGCGGTGTCTGCCGACACACTCTCGTTCTTGATGACGATGCTCTCGTGGATGAGAAGGACCCGGTAGGACTCGACGTCGCCCCGCGCCCGCGCCCATGTGACGTGCAGGCTGTCCGTCATGCCCTGGTTGCTGATGGTCAGGTTGGTGACTTGAGATGGAACTGGAGGAGGCCAGACAACGCAAGCATGCAGGCAGATGAAGGTGTGCGGTCAACTCAAACTCAAACTAGGCAATGTTAAAAGTGCGAGCCAGCAAGCTTTATATTGTGAGATCTGGAGTTCTTTAATATAGATGCCCACTTCTCTCTTTAAAATCCCAAACTCATCAGTTCTGGGACAAAAAATATTACATAATGTTGTTTATGCGTATGGTAATATTCCATTCTGAAATGATTATGATTAATAAGTACACACATGCAAGTGTGCTCAATGTGAATATATAAACATACGTATTCATAATATTAATTGACAATGAATACCGCTATGAAAGCCTTTTCAGTTTTATAATGGTAGTTGATTTCACTGGATTGTTTTATATCTTTGTACAGTATTCACATATGACAATAAGGACTTGTATTGCTCTAATCTGTGGTGAAGCAGAATAGCATTGCCTATTAATTCTACATGAGTTCTATTAATTCTAGGTGCTGTCCTACAAATGTAAGAGTTTTAGGGTGTCACTATTAAAACCAGGCACTGTTTCATTAAAATAGAAAAGAATGCTTGTAAGTATATGACTGTGTGGATGAGCAGATCAACACAGTCATGCAGAAATGGCACAAGGTACCTGTTCTCCCCTCCACTGATGTCCAGTTGCTCAGTTCCCCGCTGTTGGTTGTAACAAGGACTGTGTATTTCCTTCCTGGTACCAGATCACTGAAGGTGTATTCCTTCACGTGTTTCTGTAGATTTGTTTCTATCACTGTGCTGTCCCTGTGCTTCAGGGTGACCAGGTACCCGTCCCACTCTGCTCTGGGGGTGGCCCACGTCACGCTCAGAGACGTCTCGTCAGCATGCTTGACAATGAGCTGCAGGACAGGGTGGGGAGCTGGGATCGGAGAGACGAAAGAGGGGAAAGAATCACAGAACTGAGCTTTAAGGGGTTGTTCAGAGTTTACCCAGGCAATGTCTTTAGACTCCTCATTCCAGTATGTCTGGCTGTGACCTTTCAACTGTTGGTTCCATCTGCTCTACATAGTATAGTACAGAACTGGTATTTGAGGCTGTCTGTTAATTTTACTCACTTACTTGTTGTGTGAAAATGTGTGAAACGCTCTGAACTCACTCCAAAACCAATGCAGAACCTTACAGTATCTCCACCTATCACACACACCTGTGTGAGCCATTCAAACCTTCTGTCTGGAACTTCATCAAACTGTAAATTAATACTTTGTACGTAAAGGGCGAGCAATCTTAAACAGATTGTTTTCTTTAATTTTCTTTAATTTTCTATATCTATGCAATCCCATGAGAAACTACTGTACAGTCCTTACTCTACATACAGTATAAAAAGAGACAGCTTTGTTGATACCATATAATCTTACAAACCAAATATATGGAATGCCTTCCATATTTGCAACAAATGGGGGGACGTGGTTATTTAAAAATAAAGTACATGCAGTATATTCTGTCTCGCACCTGTTCTGCCTTCACACTTAGCAATGCTCTTCAGGTCTCCGCTCTCCACAATAACCGCTGCCTGGTAGAGCCGCCCCGGGATGAGGCCCAAGTTTCTCATCTCGTACTGTCTTGTGTTCTTGTCCACTGAGCTGTTCACTATGGCAACGGAGTTGTTGAGCAACAGAATACGGTAGCGCTCCCATTCACCAGCAGGGGGAGCCCACGTCACTCTCATAGCGTTCTGCCACCCCTGAAGAGCCCGCAGCTCCAATTGGGAAACTTTCTGAGGGACTGGAGCAGAGGGAAAGCCCTTAACAATAAAAGGGCAACTGAACTGAACAAACAAGTTCTAGTTTTAAAGCCTTTACCCTCTTTTGGCATTTCTAGATGTGGTAACAGTCAATATTAAAGGATTATGCTTTGTGATAATACTGGTAAGTGCATACAGGTAATGTGCCTGAATTTCATATGCAAGTCTTTGGTATCTTTAATATAAAACTGATTAGTTTGATGATTAGTGTAATAAAACTGCCAGTATCAAGCCTGACCTACCAGTTCTGCTTGTGGCCACTGCCTCACTCTGTAATTCACCGCTTCTGGTGCTAACAGTGACTTGATAAAGGCGCCCAGATACTAAGCCACTGAACACAGCTTGGGAGGTGCCTGGAGGCAGACTCCTCCCTTGAGGGGCTGCACTGTTGTCTGACAGCGTCACGGTGTAGGACTCCACATCTCCTGCTGCTCTGCTCCAGGTAGCAGTTAAGGTATCCAGGCTGCCATTGTTTGAGACTTTCAGATCTGACACTTTAGCTGGTGCTGACGAGAGAAAAGACAGCTTCAGATTAGATGCCTGCCTGCCTGTCATTCGGAATTGGATAAGCAATACATTTCATAATAGATTTTATTGTTAGATGTGTTACTGGCCTGGTCCTCACTGTGGGCTTTGTTTTACATGCAGGAAAGGCACACTCTGTCTAAATTGATTCAAGGGAAACTCTTTTGCAAGCTCTGCAGTTGCCCTGGCTGTGCAGCTCCCTGTGCAAGCAATGCTGCTAGTAATTGGAGAGCAGCTTGCTGCTGATTTCCTGGATAACTGCAGTGAGATTCACCTTGCTTTGTTAGTGGCTCGTCTGACTGCAGTTGTCCTTGGAAGACTCTGTTTTCAGTGTGTTCAGGTGAAGCACGCAGCTTCCCGATGGTTTTCCATAAAGCTGTGCAGCGGTGGACAGGCTGGTACAGGGTAAGTTGTGGTGCCAAGCAGCCGTACTTCTCTCAAAATCAGTAAAATAATTGACTCTTTCCTGATCAGATTGAAAACAAACGACCAGACAGGGCAAGGAGCTGTTGTTCACTTCAGATCCTTTAAAAACAGTACTATTATTATTATAATTTATACAGCAATCAAATTCATTTCAGCCAATCGTAACACAGATAGCCATTCATGTTTTACGCAGCAACAGCACAAATGTATATATACCCTCAATCATGTAGTGACACTGATAAACATGTAATTATTGCCATGCAGTTACACTGCAGCGCCTGCTAACCTTGAGAACAATTACACTCAGCATCACTTGCAGGCCATGTGTTTATATTGCTACGGTAACCAGGCACTGCATATATATATATATATATATATATATATATATATATATATATATATATATATATATATATATATATATATAGTGTGTGTGTGTGTGTGTGTGTGTGTGTGTGTGTGTGTATATATACACACAGACACCTGGTTTCCCATTTTAATATGATTAAGATAGCACTAGTTGAAACAAATACAAACACAGCAGATAAAAAAAAAAATATCTAAAAGCATAGGAAAAACACTAAGAAAACCTAAACTTTAACCTTGAATAACACAACATAGAGTTAACAACCCCAGCATCAGAACCATGGAAAACAATAAGGTTAAAAAAAAGCCAGCATGCTGCCAATTAAGAGACAATCCATGCAAAGTGAACAGGGGGCGGGCGGCCCTGGATTGAGCAGCCAGAAATCCCAGCACAGCGGCTGAGGAAGGGTGGAGGAGAAACCCACAGTATCTTGGAAACAATTACAAACACCAAACAATATGGAAGCCAAACAAAGTGCTTGAAAATAATTACATTGTGAGACAAATTCCCCCTGAATTCACCTGATCTATCCCTGATGGAATCTGGAAGAGGAAAAAGTTATTTATAAAAAATCAAATCGCGTGGCCAGCTTTGAAAACGGCATTATTCCCATGTAGTTCAGAGCACTACCAATGTGTACCATTGCTCAAATTAAACAGGAAAGTGGTATACACTGAAGAAGGGGCACGCATTAAAAATATGTTTTGCAAATGACCTACCGCAACATGACTCAGAAACCCATAATGCTGCAATAATGTCTTTCTTTTACCACTGATAGTTCAGTATGCCCAATTCTGCCACACAACCCATTTACAGTGAGGTTGAAGGGTTACCTGTCCTGGCCAGTTTGAAGGATTCATTGTGCAGTCCCGAGGCCTCTGTGATTACAGTGAGATTATAGAGGTGTCCCGGGGTCAGTCTTGGGAAGGTATAGGTGGTGACACTTCTCTCCAGAGTCAGGTTCAGAACCACACTCTTGTCATCCTTCAGCAGCACTCTGTATCTGTCCACCTTCCCTAAACCATGCTGCCAAGAAGCAGACAGGCCGCCTGGGACTCTGGAGAGCTGGAGATTCTGCACAGCACAGGGAACTGAGAACAAACACACAGTTTTAATCACGGTGTAACGATGCCCATATTGTATTAGTTAAACCATTAAGAGGGAAGGACCGGCATGCATGTTCTTAACATAGACAGCTTGAGTTGACCTGCCCAGTACAGCAGAACGTCATGGGCAGATATAGAGATAGAGACTACCATTAATATGCAGACTACCATTAAGATTCAGACTACTATTAAGACAGGTAGTCTGAATGTTTGTTATTTTATTTAAACCTGTGCAATATGTATATGGACTAATCTACTAATCTGTAAGGTATGATCCCTAACATCTCAGGATAATAGTAATAAAAGTATTGTGGATTGCCTGCAAACCTGCATGTGGATCTCATAATTCTCCATGAACCTGGATATTTCTGCCTAAACAGTTCTTCACATTAGGGGCTTAACATGCTGGCAATCAGAATGATAGTGGAAGTGTTTGTATGCACAGTATGCATGTCACACTTACAGTGTTAGTTATATCTAAAACAAACATTCAGTCTGGCTGAAAAAAAAAACTGTACACATTGTGAAGGCTAGATGCACAGATAGATATGTATCACAGGCATCATTACAGGTACAGTACAAGTCTTGCACAAATACTAATCATATTCTCTCCCTATGCAATGTACTTCTCAAATCTTTGACACAGATCACAAATGTTGGGAAAGCATTGCCCTTTCAAAATCGTAATACTTATTTCTTGGCTATAATCACCCCAAATGATAAGGCCCATTGCTCCATATTATTTACCATTGTTAAGTGACAGCCAGCTCCCGATGGCTACAAGACGCTTCATCACAGTGTTAAATCAGGTGCAGTATTTAGGGCCATCAGTTAACGAACAGGTCGATGAATAAAGCAGTCCCATGTGCATTACCTGTAGCTCCGGCAGTGCGGAGAGCAGCAGAGGTCTTGTGTCCAGCCACAGCAGTTATGCTCGCAGTGTAGCGGCTGCCAGGCACCAGGCTGGTGAACGTGGTCTCTGAGGAGCCGCTCCCAGGGACCTGTACACTCTGCTCCTGGCCTGTGTCTGTGCCCAGCAGACTGACATTATACCAGCCCACATGGCCGGGAGACGCTGTCCACTGCACCTGCAGGCTAGTACTGCTGAGCGTCACCTGATTGATGTTAAAGTTTTCTGGCTCCTTGGGATCTAAGCAGCAAAATCAGAGAGCAAGTCCGTTACCCATTATCTAGCTAACTGTGAACTAACTCAGCAAAAGAAAGCCTCATAATGCTTAACTTAATGTTTAAATTACATAAATGAGGCTCCTTGATCCAGGCTTTACCGTACTTGTTCATGTTTTTTTTTAATTTTTATCTTGGCTAACCATATCCCCAGTGGCATGGTGATGAGATGTCAAGCATTTCCCAGTGTGTTTATACAGGATAACTATCTCTTGGACAGAAACTTAGAAATGATTCCATTACTGTTCTCCATGTTTTTGGGGTTTTTTTGCGAGCATCCGTTAAATCATCTTGGAGTCTCCTGTACTGTAGCTACAGTCGATACCCAGCAAAAAAACGTTTTCCTTGCATGATGCTAGACGAACGCTCTTGCTATATTTGAGTAGGAAATTGGTTGCTGATTGTACTAGCAGATTTGCACTGTAATTTGGCAGTTTTGCTACGCTTTTCCCATGTTCTGATATACATTACCACAGTTTAGCACAGTTTGCCAAGACTCTTATATACTTTACCATACCTACAGTACCTGTGCTTTCCTATGCATCACCAAGACTTCACTTTACTATGCTTCTACCATGGTCAGCTTTTGTAAGGCTAAGTCCTATTGGGGGGACTGGCCAAATTACAGCAGCTACATGTATTCAATGAGATAAATGAAATACCAATTTAAACAAAACAATTTCCTGCTACATATCAATTAATAGCTGCACCCTTCGCACTTGAGCAAAAACTCACGCTTCGCACTTGAGCAAAAACTGCACTTTCTTTCTTTCTTTCTTTCTTTCTTTCTTTCTTTTGACAAAAACGCTGATACTTTCTTTCTTTCTTTCTTCTTTCCCTTCCTTCTTCTTTCTTTTCAAGGGACAAAAAAGACAGGAAGAAAGAAGGAGTTTCTCTGAACAGAAATGATAAGAAGATGTAGATGGGATATGATTGTGATGGCAACACTAATGTTTTATCTGACTGAAAGGAATGGAGCTGGAAAAAAGCTTGTGTGTGCAATGGAATAAGTTATGTTGCCAAAAAAGGTGGGAATACCGTGAACAGAAAGCAAGACTTTAGGTCTTTCAGGAAGGGGAAAGGAAACCGAGAAACAACAAAAAAAATAAGATCGAGGCTTTTTTTTTCGACTTGAGCAAAGACATACTCGCAAAGAAAGCAGCAAGAAATGCACTTTCAAAACCATTCAGACTTGAGCAAAATCGTTTCTTTCTTTCTTTCTTTCTTTCTTTCTTTTTTCTTTCTTCTCTTTCTTTTCTTTCTTTTTTACCTTTCTTCTTTCTTTCTTTCTTTCTTACCTGCCCTTTAGATGTAGGATGTGATATGATTGTGATGGCAACATAATTTTATCTGTGGCTAATGAGCGAAAAAGCTTGTGTGTGCACTGAATAAGTAGGAGTTGCGCAGGAAACCGTACAGAAAAGCAAGACTTTAGTCTTTGGAGTGCGTCCGAGCCAACCTCTACTTCTGGAATTTAAAGATCCTTGAGGCTTTTTTTTTATAGCTTCCTCCAAAGGTGCCCTACTGTGACAGCCTTCTGAAAGTCCTCAGCATTCAATAGACCATCAATCTCCATGCAACAATACTAAAAAAACAAGGCAGGGGCTGTTTTTCAGCAAATGCACAATGCTATTTAGAAAGCTGCTGAAAGTGCACCTCATACAAATAAGAACATAAGAACATAAGAACATAAGAAAGTTTACAAACGAGAGGAGGCCATTCGGCCCATCTTGCTCGTTTGGTTGTTAGTAGCTTATTGATCCCAAAATCTCATCAAGCAGCTTCTTGAAGGATCCCAGGGTGTCAGCTTCAACAACATTACTGGGGAGTTGATTCCAGACCCTCACAATTCTCTGTGTAAAAAAGTGTCTCCTATTTTCTGTTCTGAATGCCCCTTTTTCTAAACTCCATTTGTGACCCCTGGTCCTTGTTTCTTTTTTCAGGCTGAAAAAGTCCCTTGGGTCGACACTGTCAATACCTCAAATAGCATTCACAGGCATCAAATGACATGCAGAATAATTGGCCCCCTTTTTATTTATTAGTAGCTAGTTTTTATTAACCATCAAGCACTACTCTGAATGTGAAATTACATCTAAATACTCTATCTAAATAAAGTCTGATGATCTCATTTTAAAAATGTACTGTAATTGTGATTGAAATGCCTTATTTAGGTTGTGTGGATTAGTCCCGCAATGTTTCACATAAACTAATATTCGAATACAAAGTTTTAAAAAATCACACTGCTGCTCTGCTTTTTGTAAAAAAAAAAAAAAAAAAAAAAAAAAAGAAAAAGTAAGTTCTTCCAATTCTGCATCCTATTTAACAAGGAGGTACAGAATGCTGTTAAGTGTGAATTAGTACACCGCACATTAATCAGCCTGGTTACAGCAATGAATAACATCACCTTTTGACCAAAGGTAAAGTATAGCATGCTAATTAAAAGTTGAGATTACAGAATGGAACTGTTCTGAGATTTTGAACTTGAAGGTTTTTTTCTTTCTTAAGGTTGCGTGCTTAGAAGGTAAAGTTCATAAGTGCAGACTTTATCTAATCTATCTGCCCCACAAAACAAAACAGTTAGTCCTTTTTGCATCCGTTAGAACAAAGGAACAATGAGACTGGGAAATGGCTGGGCTGAGGCAGGACTGGCTGGAAACAAACACTTAAGATTGCCACTTACATTGTTATAGACTTCTCCCCTGGACCCAGTCCAGGAATGCATTACCTTTTCTAAAAAGAGCGACTTTATCAATAGCGCTATGTGTATGTGTGTGTGTAAGTATATATATATAAAATAGGCTGCAATCACACATGGTGCTGTTAAATGGTTTGAAGGATGCAATTAAGAAATGACTGGCTGAAATTGGAAATAAAGCCAAATATGATCATTGATTAATTAGTGACTGATTAATAAAGCAATTGATTTCACAGTGTACATGCGATCAAGCGTGCCAGCGGTGTTCATGTATAGCCGTCCAAAGGGCTCCTTTAACCTGTAACCTCTTGCATAGGCAAGTTCGACTGGGAACAAAAAATAAAGGAAGGGGATCCTTTTTTTGTACAAGGACACTGCTGCTGTGCTCTCTTCTTTATTATGTTACTGCAGTTTGTAATTACTTTTGCATGAAACAAACATGAATATATTTGACTTCATTTAGGGCAGAATCAATTGCAGGTCATCATTATTAGTTACTATTGCTAGCAATGTGTGCTACAAACCTCGGCACACATACAATGTAAAAATGCACTTAGCTTTTGAACATGAGTAAACATGTAAAACTAAGTGATCAGTGATGGTAAACAAAATGTTTACAGGTCCATACATCTCACAGTAATTGCTCGTTAGCTAGAAATACATAGTAAAAGTGTAAGACTTCTGGAATGCTAAAACATATTTAAAAATGATAAACAATGTAATTATTATTATTATTATTATTATTATTATTATTATTTATTATTATTATTATTATTATTATTATTATTATTATTATTATTATCTTTTTAAGTTACCAAGAGGGTGAAAGCATTGCAAAGTTAGTAACACAAAATTGCACTGGGGTTCATGTGAAAAGCAATTTGCAATACTACAACTATGGTTACTCCTACTCCTACTCCTACTCCTACTCCTACTACTACTAATAGTATACATTGTGAAAAGCCCCTTAACATCAGTTTATGATAACACTGCTACATTTGATCATAGTACATAAAAAGTAATCTAGTATAACATGAATTTGTTCTTGCCTATAAACATAACTTCAATTACATTAAGACCTTTTTTTGTCACCTAGAATGGAAAAACACACATATAAAATGTTACGTATTTTGACACATTCTATCAAACATATTAGCTACTTTACAAATTCACTGATTACGCGCAAAAAAAGGCCCCTGAAGACCAAATTGTTTACGTTATTTAGGATATAAATTAACAAAAGGTTCGGAGATTGGTGCTCAGTTACTTAATTCCAAGTAAAACTCAAACCAAACGAATATATGTAGTTTAAGTTGCATTGTATTTAAGGTTGAACTATGTTTTCACGGTTAAAGCATGTATACTAAAAATGTTAAAAACCTATACATTTTAAAACATTTAATAGAATTCTAATGCATCATTTTATTTAATTTTATTGGTAAAGAAAAAATAGAGTTCAAGACCAGTTGACTACAGTTAAGGTATGACCACATTCTTTCAATCACTTTCAGCGCAGCTCTAGATAGTAATGGGCAGGAGCGCTTATTAATAACGAAATGAACAAATGCGTGTTATTTGGACTTCAGCGCTGTTGAGAATGTATTTGCGGGTGTTAGATTAAACATTTATACACAAAATATGGTGCACGTTTGATCAGATGCCACCTCAAAATATATACACAAAGGCTGTCATTTCAGGAAACACGTTTGAAAAATAATCGTTTAACGAAATAAGTTCGCAATGTTAAAAAAAACAATTTATTTATTTGATATATATATATATATATTATATATATATATTATATATCTATATATACAATGTGTGTGTGCACAGTCACACGCACACGCACACGCACACACACACACACACACATATATATATATATATATATATATATATATATATATATATATATATATATATATATATATATATATATTATTATTATTATTATTATTATTATAATACATCAACAAAATACCATATTCACTGGTATTTAATAAATGAATGCATAACTTACCTGTCTGAACTGAGATGTTTGTCAGCTCTCCATCCGTCGAAGACAATATCCCCAGGTCATATGCGGTTCCAGGTTCCAGATTTCTAACCTCGCATTCATACGAATCATTGTATCCTATGGGTCGAGCACAGTTTGCAGTTCTGGAATTGTTACAGGTGTGTATGACACTGAAATTGCATGATCTTCCAGCACTCGTCCACTGGAAGAAGACGGAATCCGTGGCGATTCTAGTCTCAGTCAGATTAACGGTGCATTTCACAGGATCAGCAGTGGTATACTGAAAACGGAAACAAAAATAAACTAAACACTCTTCACACAAATAATAATTTAAAACAATGGAAGACTAGATATTTTAAAAAAGTATATTCGACCTAAACAAAGGCATTTGGATCTGGTGAGGTTCTTTTGAACCAAAATGAAATTCGCTGGTTTATGTATTTATTTATTTGAGTGAAAAAGGAAATCAAGTTGTTAATGTTGACTCTTTAAACTAAACTTCTGGGTTGATTGCTGTTAGTTTTGTTGTTTTATTTTACTTTCACAAGAACAAAGCAAACTGAATTGTGCTAAATCTGTCAACACACGTATACATTCAGTTAAAAAAAATGAGAACAGTTTGTCTTGTCTGTATGCTATAAAAAGAAAGAAAACATGTAAATATCAGGCCAAGGTGTATCACATGGTGAAAAAAAGAAAATAAATCGACAGTACAGCACTCAGTTTACCTTAATTACACACGAGGCTATCCGCAGTATTACAAATCCAACTTCCCATCTCAGCATTGCGAACGCAGTGGTTTTAAATAATCCTTAACAACCTAATATATAATAATAGCTGAAAATCCCTCAAAAACATAGCATATATTCACAAATAATGTGATCTTTTTAAAAAAAATCTAAAAAGGCTATGTATTCGAAAAGACCAACATAGTAGCGAATCCAGTTTTTATTTCCCCGTTGCAGCCGAATTTACCACAATATTCCGTTGGGATTCTTCTCAGATCCTTGGAAATCGGCAATGGTGGCATTCAAGGGGGCATTTGTTTGGAGATGTGACGAGACTGTGCAGCTCGCAGCCTCCTGCAGTTCCCACGCTGCCATCCTGACCCACTGAGAATACTGAACCGCTTCCATGTACTTCCTCAATCAAGAGTGAATTTCCTCGGCTCTTTCCAAATTACTAGTCCAGACCTGGGACTCCACGTATAGCGCACCAAGACAACGCCTTCAAACAAGAAATGCAATTTCCATACTCAGAAAAGCTTCGATTCTACAAGATTCCAAGAACCATGCACTTGATCCTTTTGCGTGTGATCTTATTTTTAACCCCTCATATTTGTCCACTTTAAATCTTAAACGCGTCCCTTTCTCTACCTATCAGACCTTCCTCAAAGCGCTTCACACTTTCACTTGTTCGAAGGTTTACCTTGTGTTACCCCCCTGCTTCTCCTCTTACTCCCACTTTCTTGCACACCACCCACCCTCTTCCTTCCTGGCTCTCACACCCGGGACTCGTTCCTTTGTTTTCTTTTGTTCATTTTTTGGGGGTATGTGTTTCTTAAAGCTACCGTAAATCCGCTGTATTGTACTTGTTATTTTTTAAAAATCTGTTCTATCATGTTTGGCTTTTCGTTTAATTTAATTTGGGGTATTATAAACACGATGCAACAGGCTGCATTTCTTTTTTTTAATCAAAAAAGGCCAGATTTACCAAAAAAAAAAAAAAAAAGATATGCATCAATTAAAAGCTAGTTTAATAAAGTAGTTCTGAGAAAATACTTCCATCATGAATGAGCTTACATCGAAAGTGCAAACTCACTGACACAGTACGATATGAACTACGGAAGGACAGACACAAGGAATCACGCTGTAATTCACAAAAAGGACTGTGGGAGACTGCAGCTTTCACTTGGCAACTCTGTGAAAAGTTGCGGACAGTTTCAGGTCTGATTTAAAACGTTCTAAAACGTCACTTGTGAATAAAGCATTTTCAAAGAAGAAATCATTTAGACCAGACAGTGCTCCAGTTAAATCAAAACGTGATTTTAAAATGTAAGCGACGCTGCTGCACACCTCAAACTAACCACCGCGTAAACAGGTATAGTGATATGTATTTAAAACACATTAAGGACAAATGTAAATATTTGTAAAGCTTCACTTTCTTCTTCTTCTTCTTCTTCCAGTAGTTTTCAAGTTAGGTAGTCGAGGTTCAATGCTTCACAGCGTCCGTGAAGCCACAAATATGCATGGCCTTTCCTTCAGTGAGTATTGGATAGATTATACGTGGCTCTGGTTCTGGTGACTGCAATCACATTCTCATAACAGAAAATGTTCTGTGATTATACTGGCTTTAACAGCTATATGACAAGTTAACATTTTAAAAAACGATAATCTTCGTTGTTCTTTATGTATTTGTATAGTGAAGATTATTATAGGTGGTATAACATTGGACATTACTCAGACTAGTTCATATTAGGGATATAAGCCAAAAACAAGACCCATCAAATATGCGCTTATATGTTGGTGTTGCATCAATACGTTCATGCATTTGTATAAAAAGTGGGGGACTGGGCACGAAGCAGTGACCCAGCACACCTTAACCACTACAGGGAAGAACTGGCCTCCTCTGGCTTTGTGGTTTTAGACCTTTTAACCTCATCTCATCTCACCGACAGGGTCAGAATCTGTAACGGAAGTGTATCACACAACACTGCTAGTTACATTTGCCGCTACCGGACCTAAGTACATACATACACACTTGTCAATAATGTAAAATAATGTAGAATGATTCTATGTATACTACCAATTCCATTTACATTGAATTATATGTGTATATCATCAATATATAACAATAATAATAAAAAAAGGAAAATAGAAAAACACAATGGTGCTGACCTACAAACATCTTTACTCCAGTTTAACAGAAAGTATAATAAAAATAATAATAATAATAATAATAATAATAATAATAATAATAATAATAATAATAATAATAATAATAAACACAGTAAAGGATTGCTTCAAGTTAGGACTCACCTGTTCAGTTGTGTAGGTGGTGTCTGAGGTGTAGTCTGTAGTTGACAAAGGTGCTCCTGTAGTTTGGGTCGAAGTCAGCCCATGGAGAGGATCTGTTTTAGTGCTGAATACTGTGGGGTTTTCAGGGGTGCTGGGAGCGACTGTTTCAGTGTTAGAAGCAAAAAGGGATTTCAGGATCTTCATAATTTTACTTGTGCTTGTAGTTGTACTGGAGTTTGTAATTGTACTAGTGCTCATTGCCACAGCTGTGACAGTGCTTGGACTTGTGACAGTGCTTGCAGCTGTGACAGTGCTTCCAGCTATAATAGTGCTTGCAGCTGTGTCAGTGCTTGCAGCTGTGACAGTGCTTCCAGCTATAATAGTGCTTGCAGCTGTGACGGTGCTTGTAGCTGTGTCAGTGCTTGCAGCTGTGTCGGTGCTTGCAGATGTGTTTGTGCTTGCACCTGTGACAGTGCTTTCAGCTATAATAGTGCTTGCAGCTGTGACGGTGCTTGTAGCTGTGTCAGTGCTTGCAGCTATGATAGTGCTTGCACCTGTGACAGTGCTTGCACCTCTGACGGTGCTTGCAGTTGTGTCAGTGCTTGCAGATATAATAGTGCTTGAAGCTGTGTCAGTGCTTGCAGCTATAACAGTGCTTGCAGCTGTGTCAGTGCTTGCAGCTATAATAGTGCTTGCAACTGTGTCAGTGCTTGCAGCTGTGTCAGTGCTTGCAGCTGTGTTTGTGCTTGCACCTGTGACAGTGCTTTCAGCTATAATAGTGCTTGTAGCTGTGTCAGTGCTTGCAGCTGTGTCAGTGCTTGCAGATGTGTTTGTGCTTGCAGCTGTGACGGTGCTTGCAGCTATAATAGTGCTTGCAGCTGTGACGGTGCTTGTAGCTGTGTCAGTGCTTGCAGCTATGATAGTGCTTGCACCTGTGACAGTGCTTGCACCTCTGACGGTGCTTGCAGTTGTGTCAGTGCTTGCAGATATAATAGTGCTTGAAGCTGTGTCAGTGCTTGCAGCTATAACAGTGCTTGCAGCTGTGTCAGTGCTTGCAGCTATATTAGTGCTTGCAACTGTGTCAGTGCTTGTACCTGTGTCAGTGATTGCAGCTGTGTCAGTGCTTGCAACTGTGTCCGTGCTTGTACCTGTGTCAGTGCTTGCAGCTGTGTCAGTGCTTGCAGATATAATAGTGCTTGCAGCTGTGTCAGTGCTTGCAGCTGTGTCAGTGCTTGCAGCTGTGACGGTGCTTGCAACTGTGTCCGTGCTTGCAGCTGTGACAGTGTTTGCAGCTATAATAATGCTTGCAGCTGTGACGGTGCTTGCAGCTGTGTTGGTGCTTGCAGCTATACTAGTGCTTGCAGCTGTGTCAGTGCTTGTAGCTGTGTTGGTGCTTGCAGCTGTGTCAGTGCTTGTAGCTGT
The DNA here is from genome assembly GCF_017654505.1 of Polyodon spathula. Taxonomy (NCBI): domain Eukaryota; kingdom Metazoa; phylum Chordata; class Actinopteri; order Acipenseriformes; family Polyodontidae; genus Polyodon; species Polyodon spathula. The sequence goes on along the minus strand of NC_054541.1, from coordinate 47,493,790 downwards.
GTTGGTGCTTGTAGCTGTGTCAGTGCTTGTAGCTGTGTCGGTACTTGTAGCTGTGTCAGTGCTTGCAGCTGTGTCAGTGCTTGTAGCTGTGACAGTGCTTGCAGCTGTGTCAGTGCTTTCAGCTATAATAGTGCTTGTAGCTGTGTCAGTGCTTGTAGCTGTGTTGGTGCTTGTAGCTGTGTCGGTGCTTGCAGCTGTGTCAGTGCTTGCAGCTGTGTTGGTGCTTGCAGCTGTGTCAGTGCTTGCAGCTATAATAGTGCTTGCAGCTGTGTCAGTGCTTGCAGCTGTGTCAGTGCTTGTAGCTGTGGCAGTGCTTGCAGCTATAATAGTGCTTGTAGCTGTGTCAGTGCTTGTAGCTGTGTCGGTGCTTGTAGCTGTGTTGGTGCTTGTAGCTGTGTCGGTGCTTGCAGCTGTGTCAGTGCTTGCAGCTGTGTTGGTGCTTGCAGCTATGTCAGTGCTTGCAGCTATAATAGTGCTTGCAGCTGTGTCAGTGCTTGTAGCTGTGGCAGTGCTTGCAGCTATAATAGTGCTTGTAGCTGTGTCAGTGCTTGTAGCTGTGTCGGTGCTTGTAGCTGTGTCAGTGCTTGCAGCTGTGTCAGTGCTTGCAGCTGTGTCGGTGCTTGCAGCTGTGTTGGTGCTTGCAGCTGTGTTAGTACTTGCAGCTGTGTCAGTGCTTGCCGCTCTATCAGAGCTTGTGGCTGCAATAGTATTTGAAGCTGAACTTGAACTTGTAGCTGCACTAGTATTAGTGTCTGCTTTTGTGCTTGTGGCTGCACTAGTGCTTGTGGTTGTGACTGCAATTGTTCTTGTGGCTGCAGTAGTATTTGCAGTTGCACTTGTGACTGGGACTTTCGTGGTTGTAGCTGCAGCTGCAACAGTGCTTGTGGTTGCAACAGTGCTTGTGGCTGCAATAGTGCTTGCAGCTGCACTTGTACTTGTGGCTGCTCTTGTTCTTTTGGTTGTAATAGTACTTGTGACTGGGACTTTCGTGGTTGTAGCTGCAGCTGCAATGGTGCTTGTAGCTGCAATAGTGCTTGTGGCTGCTAGAGTTCTTATATAACTTTTAGCTGTAGTTGTTGGGAGAAATGCTGTGATACTTTCTAGTTTGACAGGACCTGTAAGAAATAACAAAAATACCATCGGAATGAGGTCTAAAACATCTATAGAATACATGCTACAGAATATTGCAGACCAACAGCACTGCCCCAGCACGTCCTCATAGTTATATAGACTGAATCATTCACGTTCAAACAGGCAAAACATGTTAAGTTGAGCATGACCATGTGTTTTCAGTAACCTAGTAATGGCAAATACTGCAAAGCTTGACCTATACTCCATAAACACTGTTTTTGTTTCTTTATCCATTGCTAGTCTAATGCAGTTTTAGTCTCAAACCTATCAATTCAACATAAAATTAATGATTTGTAAAGCAACTACTGAATTGAATTATGTAGTCAGAAACCAAAATATTTTTTGCTAACCTATGTAATCAAGGCAACTACTTGTACTATATTTCATAGGAAAAGAGGCATATTTGCTGTGTCGAGATTTCTGCTTATTCTGCCTGGTTATCGGTAAGGTGTCTTTGAGTGGCTGTAGTTACCCAGCTGTCCATCTGTATAGCTTTAAGTATGCAGGTTAGTTTACACTAAATAAAGTCAATATATCATGTTTCTTTATTCTACACAAGCAGGAGAATTGCGTGAGTGATTTGAATGTTCAAACTTGCAAAAAAAAAAAAACAGACTATTGCCAATTACCATTAGGAACCCAAACCCGTGAATCTCCTATCACAGGAGAATGACCATGCTGGGTGAATTGCTATAGGCCTCTGTGTCTTGGGACAATGAATCAAAACATGTGCATGTCACCCAGGCCCATCTTACGTTTGATTTTTTTACAGCGATTGTCAATATGGTATTAGAGGACAAGTTAGCAAAACAAACGTATACTAGTTTTATCTATACCGGTATTTACAACAGATAATATCCATTAATTTTAACTGAATACGCCAGTATTAGCGAGATTGTATTGAGGATATTTTTTCTAATATAGTGGGTTGATTGTATTATCTAGGTTGTAACAGAATACTGTATGGATTACCAGGATATATCTTCTCCGAAAACGGTTGATGGGCTGGTATTTTCCTTACAGTATTTTTTTCTACATATTAACTAATCCTTCAAAAGGTTTCTACAGTTGGTGTGTTGATGTTGCACAAATTGAGAATCAGACCCATTCCATACTGGCTAAGGCTACCTACCTCTTTCTATACTTCTGAAGGACACCGGTTTAGTAAGTCTCATTAGTTTATTGATAAGTGTATGTTCCTTTCCAAATAATAATAATAATAATAATAATAATAATAATAATAATAATAATAATTTGTATATGCTTTTACATACTTTTGTCATAATAACTATCTTTTAGAAAAGTCAAATTGAGAGAAAAGATTTGAGAAAAATGTTTTGCGTGTCATGATTCTTGAGTGATTACAAATGAAACAGTGTGGCATCTTCTGTTACAGAACAAAAACACCACAAATAAGCTAAATACGTTAAAAAAACCCCAAAAAACAGCATCCTTAATGTGACGTCAGCGTGTCCACTCGTGGTCAACTCGGGACATCCATAATTTCAGTTACACTTTTAGGTTAATTGACATACTACTTGTCATGACTAAACTTTTTTTTACAGAGGGTTCCTGGGTGTTCTATCTCAAGCCCTAAAAAAAATAGCGTGCCAGAACGTGCATTGTAAAAGAACCATCGTTAAACACAAATCACTCATCTAGACAGATAAAACCATTAGATGATTCGACGCTTCATACTTGGACTCTAGAACGCCCATCCTTTCTGAAGAGTGCATCATAAGAAGTTTGCGCTGACGGAAGGCCCAGCAAGGTTAATTATTGAATCTGTTTGTGTGGCCGTAACCACTTCATAGACAAGGTTGCACGAACTTATCATTTGCAGTCCAGTACTGCCAAATCTGCCAGGAAGAGGAGAAATTGCTTATGAAATTCCTGTGCCTGTGTGTTGAGTCTGTCAAATCCTGAAGCGCAATGTGCAGGGAAATGGGTATCAAAGGCAATATCCTTTGCTTTCATTTTGATAAATCTCAAAGTGCATATATAAGATTTTACACGTTTTTTACTCCTACCTTTTGAAATTGCATATTTTGTGCCACATATTTTCCCTTTCCATTGTCTTAGAAGTGAACTGATAAAATCTACAATTTCACACCAAGATTAGGCCATATATATATATATACACACACACACACACACACACACACACACACACACATATATATATATATACACACACACACACACACACACACACACACACACACACACATATATATATATATATATTATATATATATATTATATATATATATATAAATTATATTGTCATTAATATATATATATATATATATATATTTACAGGTGCATGTATCGTTCTGTATGGTTACTTTTTAATAAAATGAAAAATATTTACGAAAACATTTACAAATGTTTTTACATAATTATGTATTTATTTCATAACTGAACCTATTTTGTTAAACAATTTTTTAATTAAAGAAAACCATTTTTGGTAACCCCATTAAGTGTTGAGTAAGTAAAAAAAAAACAAAAAAAAAAAAACAATAAACAAGAGGTGGTGATGAGTGTAGGTTGCATTACATCCTATTTTCCAAAACAACAACACACACACAGTATCTCACCTTTCTTTGCACACAGACTGCCCGTGACCACCTTTCCCCCGGGGTCGACCTCGTACTTGGTCCAGTTTGAATACCTCTTTCCGGTCTTCACGACGACACGCGGTCCCTGTTTCTTCAGGTAGAGAGGGCTGTCTGCTACCCCGAGAAGACCCGCCGCCTCGCAGGAGCTCCAGCTCGGTGCGGCAGAACAGTTACCAAGGGAGGCCAAGCGAGCGTGGCTGGGCAGGGAGCTGGAGATGTCTGCCCACAAGCACCTGGACGAGTGGACGTGGAGAAGCTTGTCTTCCTGTGTCCACTTCCACTGTTGACTGGGACTGGTCGCATTGCACGTCCCCAACTTCACCAGCACAATATTGTTTAACAGACACAGCCCTTTGTGGACGTGAGCAATAAGGAAACCCTCTACAAACGAAATTAATGAAATGATTTAAAAACTTTAAACCGTTCATAATGTACATTGTACTTATTTCATAGCTGTATTTATGGGCAATTGTGAATGTACAGATACACACAAATGTACATTTTATATGAATAATATTAAAAAAAAAAAAAAAAAAAAAAACAAAAACAACAACAGCATCAAAAAAACAAACAAACATAATATATGTTACTAAAAATGTATTGGGCAACCTTGTGAACCCGAAATGTATCATTTATTGATATGTCGTTTTGAACTATCAAACGAATACTGCAGCAAAGTTAATACGCGTGTATGCAAATAGACTAGAGCCTGTGTAGATATAAAGTCTCGTTGAACACTGCTTCCTGGGATAATACCGACACAGCTCTCAGCATTTCCTTTACAATGGGGGCCCAGCACTAATTAAGATTACTGGCGGTGTAACTATTACTCTAGAATTAAAATAAACCATTAACAAAATTGAGGAATGTCCTGAAGGCTGTTTTGTTTATATGTGAGTTGCTACTCCGAATAACTACTGTACAGTAAGTAAAGTCCAACATCTGTAGGCATTTACCTTAAAGTAAAAAGGCTGTGCACTCAATTTAAACTATTTTTTTGGGACGAACATACCTGCTGTTTAAAAAAATAAAATAAACAGTTTATTGTTTGTTTTCTTTAAAAGAAATAATGAACACATCACTGCCCTTGTTGGTCCTATTTATTGCCATTATGTGAACTACTGACTACAGTGCGAGTCCAGGATATATTTCCGTTAGGTTCTGGCTAACACTATCTAATCAAGACCTGATAAGTTTCTTTGGAACTGAGTCTCAGATCGAAAACAATAGGGTGCTCATACACAAATAATTAAATACAATTATAACGAAGCGCTACTTACCCGAAGAAGGTAAAGGCAGAAACGTCAATATCCCAACCAAGAATAACGCATCCATTTTTACACGCAACGCAGTTTCATGTTGCCACTACATTCAGATGAGCAAGTTAAGGAAAAAAGAGAGGAAATGCGCCTTCAGGGGAAAAGTCAATGACGAGCACTTCCTTCTATTCAATTGTTTTTAGAGTTTCAGGCGAGATTGTCATTTAGTGTGGCTCTTTAAAATGGAGCTATTATCTATTCAGATTGTTTTAAAATTGCTTTATAGAAATGACAGTTGAAGGTAGGCCACAGCACACATTCAAATCACAGCGTGACTCCATTGTAAATGTGGCGCCCAGCGAGTTGTTTTTTGAAAGGGCAATTTTCTTTAATTAAATGTTTGTGCTGTACCACGTTCATGACGACAGATACTGTAATTTAGATTCTGCTAAATCGACTGAATTACATTTCGTAAGCAAGTCTATCACTGAAGCAAGAACAACATGTTTTGAGAAATATGAACCAGGAAACATACGTTTATTTAGTGATTTTGTTTTAGCTGGAAAGGGAACGGTTTTAAATAATAATGATAATAATACAAACTAAAACAAAAGCAGTCCTGTTGTGAAATATTGGGATATACCTGCGGGTAAAGCGTTCGTTAGAGGAACATCCATCACGCGTTTATAGCAAAGCTCTGTATTTTACAAAGTTCAACACATATCGTTTTAAAATAGTATAAGTTTATTGGCAGTATAGTATATAATATAAAGTTCAACAGCGAGGAATGACAGTACAGGATACCCGCTCATCTTACACTGCAGAATTTAGAACTGTATCCATGTAAATATAACCCTTCTACAAGACGTCATTTTGAAATCGTTTCCTGCAGAACCTATAAAACCATTAGCAGCACTGATGCCCGTATTATTTTGCCCTGTATTCTCTTAATGTACCATATGTATATAGTATAGATGTATGTATATATAAATATGTATATATTATAGGTAGTCAACATATCACAACATTCACTTTGATAATAATATATGGGAAAAGCTCATTATATGACATATAAATATTTAGCCATCAAGCCCACAGATAAAACCTCTAAAAACAGTAAACAATATACATGACAACATTGTATATTGAGAAACATTGAGTAAAATCAGCATTGTGCATTGTAACTGCTACATAGATCAGCTATAAATAGCCATGTATCTTTTAACTTGTATCACAAATAAAAAAAGAAAAATGTTATATACAAAAAGAATGTAATTTAAAAAGTTTCCATAGTCAAAACAATCTTTTTCTTTCCTTTTTTAAAATCTAAAGTTAAAACACTTGCAGTTTTAGCAGCAAGACTCTTATGTGGTCATGACGTATGTGAGCCACAAAATGAATAGCACTTTTGCATGTACATTATCATTCACAATACATGTATATAAAAGGTAGAGAACTGGGGAACATTTACACACAGATCCTCATAGTCTGAACATAAAACTGATTGTAAACCACTGAGGCATGAGGAGTTAATATGGGTAAATATTACACTTACAAATGATTCTTCACATATACATTTGCCGTGGCAGAAATTCAAATCTCGTGAAATGTTGCCATTAGAAATGCCAAGAAGAGATGCTTTTGATCAAAATGGACCATGGAAAGAAGGAAGTCAAACCAATGTTCAAGGAAAATATCATCTGTACAGGCTTGTGTTCCCAAATAAAAGATCAATGTTTTTTTTTTTTTTTTTTTTTTTTTTTTAACACTAATGTCTCGACTTCTTTTAGTACAGACTTGTATTAGTGGAGGTCGTCAAAGCAGTATGTTTGTTTTTTTGGTCAGCTATTAGAATGTTTCCGGACCATAATCTGCAAACCGCATGCGTGTTTGTGTGGAGCTGTTCACACGTCAGAGGCAGGGACTTAAACGCTATAGCAGGCTGCATCCGTTACCCGATTTTACAGTGTCTGGATCACTGTACCAGACCCTTTGTGTTGACTTGTGTGCACTGGTGCAATAGGATTAAACCTTAACGGGTAACATTTTACACAGTGTCTCCAATTACTCTGTATTTACATATCAGTTCATTGGTAAATAAACATTTTACAGTGTCTCTAATTACTCTGTATTTACATATCAGTTCATTGGTAAATAAACACTTTACAGTGTCTCTAATCACTGTGTATTTACATAGTAGTTATTTAGTAAATACATGCGTATTTATACATAATTACAATGTTATTATGCATAGCTACAGTGTTTTGCATGACACAACCCTAGTCCTATCCCTAACCCTAACCCTAACTCTAAACCTAACAATAACTAATCTAACCCTAAGCCTTTTCTGTTACAATTATGTACCTTACATATGTCGGGCAAAAAGATGTACACGTTAAGTACATTGTAACTATGCATAAATACACAGTAATTAGAGACCATGTAAAGTGTTACCCCTTAATGACTGAATATTGGATGTGTAAGAGCTGGCATGCCACATGTTAAAAAGCAGCACTGAAACCAAAAGCAAAACACCAGCTCCCAATAACAATGCTAGTCTGATTTCTTTTCAGTATCACTTCATCAGCACACTGTCTTTTCAGAAATGATTCCCATCTTCATCACTGTTCATCACCAATTCTGGGGCTCGCAGATCACTGGGGAAACTTAATTCTATGTATTTATTTTTCTGGTACTGTAGTATTTTCTTTAAAACTTCAATAGTTTACTTATCTACTGTTTGTTCTGTACATTTGTATCATTGCTGGTGGCTTCATTCCCTCTCAACACTCAAGATACTGTGTTTCTCTGTTGCCTTTTCCTTAATTCAAATAGAAAGTGACAACATGCTGTCCTTAACCCAGGACCACAGCTGTATCCCATGGGCTATTCTGATCAGAACAGCTCAAGTATTGATATAACAGTCTTTGTAATTCTTAACTTCTACCAGGAGAATGCTAAACTCTGCATATACAGATCAACAAAGAAGACAAAGAATCAGTCAAAATCAAACATTTCATATTTTTTTATATATAAACAAGAAAAGATTTTAAAAACTACCTTCAGTTTTTAGACTACCTTTCAGTTCCATGTACATTAGAAATGCAATAGTATTTTACACGTGACAGAATTTTACACGTGATAGAATTTATCATTTTACTGGTAGAGGCTTGGCGATTGGAACATGTTCCGGTTTGAATTTCTGCAACAAAATATAAACAGGAATATACAAGATTCTTATAAGCAAGTTCAGCAGCTTATGTGATAAAGACACTACATTCATTTACAGATAGTGTTACACTTCCTCTGGGCTTGTCTACCCTTCAATAGCTGCACGCGTGCTCACCACAGAGGGTTTGCCCTGCAGGCTAGTGCTCCTTGGATAAGTCTCTGCCAGCAGTAATAGGATTACCTGCAGATTGTTCTTCAATTAAACCACATGTCAGGAAAACCACTCCCTGCCTTCTCATTGGCCGGCATCAGCTGAGAGTCTGCTTTCATACAGGCTCAGGGTGTGGTGGATAAACTCGTACTGCTCTCCTGTCTGGACCATGCCTCCCCTGCAAACAACAGATACAGCAAAGAGGGAGGTTAGTGGAATAGCAGCCGCTGTAGGTATGGCTTTATTAAAGGGCCACGTATTTATTTCTGGTGTCTCCGCTAGGGGTGTACTGGTTCACTGTGTGTTGATGAAATCGTGATATTTCCTTTTCATGATATACTGTATTGTAATGGAGATGTATATCATGTGTATTGTAAGACTAAAATCACTGAGTAGCTACTTTGTAGTCCACCACAGGGTTCACTGTTGGTAACTAAATGTGATTTAATGTTTGTCTTAACAAAACAGTCCTTTACTAATGGTGATTTGATCTTATTACACATCATACAGTGTAGCCCCTTCAGGAGCAGAATATATATCGGAATTCGAATCTCAGCTTGACCTACAAATCGTGATGCATACCGCTTTGTGACATCAGTGTGTCGTTACACATCAAGTGATTGGCATGAAAAAGTAGTTCACTGAGCACAATTCCAGTATTTGATGGCCTTGTGGTGTGCGTTTTAGACAAATATCCATTGGGGGCTATAGAACTGGCTACCCAGTAAATGAATGCATTACACCAACTAATTAAGAAAGAACTTCTTTTTTTATCACTGGTGTCATGGGAATCATGTATTCAAAATGTGTTGTTAAAAGCCTCCAAAATCCTGAGATGGTTTGGTGCAATTTTTCAGCAGCAGCACAACTACAGATGCAAAATGAATAAACCACCAAACATGGGGCTTTTCCCATATAAATGATATTAAACAAATAAATAAATAGATAAATAAATAAATACACAAATACATATCAATAAATAGAGGTGCATCTGAGCTAAGGTTTTGTTCAGGTTGAATATTTAGATATCCAAATCCTGTTATTGCACCCGTGTCAAGTTTACCAAACAATTCCATAACGTTCGAATAAATCTGGATTTGTGCAGTTGTCAGCACACACAGTATCTGCGGGAGTTCTTAGCCTGCTAGGGTTCAGCTCCTTTCACCTTCTTATGGACGAGCGGTAGCCACTCCCTGATGCTGACCACTAAATCACACACACAGGCTGAGCACGCTTTCCTGCCCCCTGCTTAACTGCCTCTCTCACATCCTGCCTGAACGATGGACACGGTGACTACAGAAATCCCCTCCACCCTTCTGTTTCCTCCAATCTGTTCAGACAGGCTGTTTCAAGTTCTTTAAAAGGTGAAGTTCTGTACTTAGAAAGGTTTCTCCTTCTCTCGTACTGCTGTAAGACTTGCACTGCTCCCCTCATCATTGTGCAGATGCCAGCCTTCTTTCCAGCATGCTGAGCTATACCCATCAGAGCCCCCCAGTCCATAAGAAAGCTAGAACTCCACTAGCATGTGCTGCCCCGTATCGTTCCCCTGCAGCTACAAAGAGAGCTAGAACTCCACCAGCATGTGCTGCGTTGCATTGTTCCCCTGCAGCTACAAACAGAGCTAGAACTCCACAAGCATGTGCAGTGCTAGGAAGGACCTAGCACAGTTCCCTTGCAGCTACTGTATGGGGCAGGGTATTTCCACTAAAAGGGAATATTTGCTAACTGCAGTAGAGCTTGTCTGATCTGATTTAATTGTTTCTAGGGCTCCGTCGGATACAGTAGTGTCTCAGAGAAAGTCGTTATACTACATTGTAGTTGCTATATTAACGTCAGGGCATTATAAAGTAAATTGTACCCAGACTGATTGTCTTTGACTGTCAGTTGGTCTGTTGTTTTTCTCATCAGCTCAGCTCTTGAACACAGTGGTGACCTACCTGTCTACCCGGAGCTGGCAGGCGATGGAAAGCACGTCCACCACCCCTTCCTGCTTCAGCTGACGACAGCCGGTCGTTGTGGCAATGAAGCAGCCAGTCCTTCCTATCCCAGCACTGGAAACACAAACAGAGGGCTTCAGAAAACAAGCATCTACCGATTGCATAAAACTAACAAGATATACAAGGAACCATTCTGAGTGCTTCTTATTGCAGTTACACAGATATTGACACAGAGTTCAGGAGCTGCTCTTTGGGTCTAGTTGCCTTCGTAGACCTATGTGTGTAATGTATGGAATAAAGGCTACATGGATCAGGATCTCTTTATATTAGTCAACTCCAGCACCAGCTAGAGAACTGCTGTGTACTGCCTGAACTTAACACTGGCTTATAAAAAAATAAAAATAAACTTAACTTAAAATTAAACTTAATTACTTATTCTAAGATTATCTTTCTGTAAAGTTACTTAACTTTCTGGTACTGAAATAGTTAAATAAATGTGCAGGCATTATTATTATTATTATTATTATTATCATTATCATCCTCAGTATTGGATCATAGGGATTTTTTTGCTTCTTCATGAAACCAGACCACGAAACTACACCACAGGTTTGGAGAGTCAGACTGTTTCCTTAACTTGCTGCAGAACTGCTGATTCTCTTCCTCCTCCTCCTCCTCCTCCTCCTCCTTGTACGGTTCTCAGTCATGCCTACCTGCAATGCACAATGACAGGACCCCTGCCGGCTGATGCTTTCCTGTCCTCCTCCACCTCTGTGATGAGCTGCAGGAGGGGCTGAGCGCTGTCGGGGGTCTTGTGGTCAGGCCAGGACGTGTACCAGTAGTGTTTCACACTGCAACACTGGCCTCCCTGCTGTTGAAATGAATACAATGATTGAGGGAGACTGACTGATCCTGACAGAAAATACTAAAGTAATAAGATGTTCAGTTTCTTTTCAGATATTCCCTAATCCATCGTAGATACAGCAATGTCTGGTGTAGAAAGTAAAGCTGAACTGTAAAGTAAAATAGTTGCTCTATATGAATTTATATTGTGGTAAACAAAAAAAGTCAAAATAACAATGTTAACAGTGACAGGATAGAACAGTGCAGTGCTACTCTTTTACAGGTCATTACAGCAAAGTAAAAATAAAAAAATCCACAATAAGTGTTCATCTGAAACAACTGTTGCCGTAACACTCGGCTTCTTCAGTGAGAGCCAGTTAAACTTACCCAGCTCCTAAAATCACCACCAAAAACTCCCATTACAAGGCTAAACATTTGTGTAAATATACTTTAGCCTCAATATTTTTGTTTCTTCTACTGCCTTAATTTTGTACAACTGATGTAGGGTGTAAAAGGCCATTTGAAGAGCATCACAGCTTTCCACAGCAGTTACCTTTAAGGTCAGGCTGCGAATGGTGTAGTGGTCACATTCACGGACACTGTTTATAAGGACCTCCACCTTCCCATATATGCCTCTTCTTTCTGGCCAGTAGAGTACGCATTTCTACAAACAGAAAAAAGAAGAAAGCACAACCACTTTACTAACATTCTTCCAAGGTGCTGTGAGCAGGAGGCTAAAAATACAACCCAAGCAAACTAACACTGTTCATTTTAAACAACTAACGCACTGTCAAAAGTCACCGGTTTATGTTTTAAAGTTCTAAGCACCCCCTTAACTCACCTCTCTGAAACAGACTGGTCAGCTATGTGTGAGCCTCAGCAAGCGAAAGGAAAGAAAAACATCTAAAGGTGTCTTTGATGCATCTTTAAATGTTTGGGACAGCAGTGTAATGAATCAGTGTTATCAGCCAGTACAATCAAAGGCCCCAGCGGCCCAGGCTCCTCCCTAGCAAATCTAATTTTCATTGTTTACTTGTTAGAAAGACGTCAACTGCTAATCCAGAGATGCACTGCAACCCTGCTTCTGACAGACCCAGATAAAGGGGGCAGTGCCGGAGTCCAAAAGCTCCCACAGCCCCTTGGGTGTTTTTCTTGATAACGTCCCAACTCCGGACCTGCCAGTCTGGCTGGGTGGGAGACACAGTCAGGGCCGGCGGAACGCAAACCTCCCAGTTTATTTCATAATGGTCTATTTTAAAACTCTTCAATACTTTTGGGAATCTACTTACCTCTACTTGAGCCAACGGAACAATGCAACAATAGCGCTTTCTTTAAGGCTTCATGACTGCTGTGTGTGTGTGGTTTTGCTTATTTATTTAGTTTAGTTTGAAAGTCAGTAGAAGAGCATCTTCCAGACAACCTTTCTTCACAGCATTGTATCCCAGGCCTTTACCCATTGCAACACCCTAAACCGTCTGGTTTGAAAACCAAACTGCTAGACTATTCTCAATGTAAACTCAATACCATGGGCGTCAACATAGCACCCATCATGTATTGAGAAATACTAGATCACCCCCCTCTATAGTCCCAATATAACTGGAGGATACGTAAGCACAGAAGCAACCCTAATCCCAGGATGAGGCACCTTTGGAACGAAATACCCTGTATGCAAACAGGAGCATTTCATCATGGGGAAAGGGTTATGAAGGCTACCCAAAGCTCCTCTCAAAACTCACCTCGTTCTTCTCTTTCAGCTTTGTGATCATGACGATGACTGGCGAGTCCTCTTGCCAGACCATCTGCCAGAAATCATTCACCGTGTTAATCATGGGGCCCTGAGTCGCAATGTAGGTCTTCTCTTCTCCCATGTAGCCCTGTACATGGGAATACAGAGGAGCTAAAACCAATTCCAAAATGTTTTTCCAATATTACAACAGCAAGCGAACATTCAAAGAGGAGATTAAATGTTTAAGAGATACAAATGGCAAAATCGTAGATGAAGAAAAAAAAATAGCAAATATATTAAATGATTACTTTTCACAAGTTTTTACAAAGGAAGATACTGACAACATGCCCCACATGTCATCCAGTTCCTATCCAGTTTTAAATAACTTTAGCATAACTGAGGCAGAAGTGTTAAAGGGACTAGGAGCTCTTAAAATAAACAAATCCCCTGGGCTGGATGAGATCCTCCCAGTAGTACTCAAAGAAATGAAAGAAGTAATTTACAAACCGCTAACCAAGATCATGCAGCAGTCTCTTGACACAGGGGTGGTACCGACAGACTGGAAAATTGCAAACGTAATACCGATCCACAAAAAGGGAAACTGAACCAGGTAACTACAGACCAGTAAGCCTGACTTCTATTATATGCAAACTTATGGAAACTATAATAAGATCCAAAATGGAAAATTACCTATATGGTAACAGGGTCCTGGGAGACAGTCAACATGGTTTTAGGAAAGGGAGATCGTGTCTAACTAACTTGCTTGATTTTTTTGACGATGCAACATCGATAATGGATAATTGCAAAGCATATGACATGGTTTATTTAGATTTCCAGAAAGCTTTTGACAAAGTCCCGCACAAAAGATTAATTCTCAAACTGAACGCAGTTGGGATTCAAGGAAACACATGTACATGGATTAGGGAGTGGTTAACATGTAGAAAACAGAAAGTACTGATTAGAGGAAAAACCTCAGAATGGAGTGTGGTAACCAGCGGTGTACCACAGGGATCAGTATTAGGTCCTCTGCTATTCCTAATCTACATTAATGATTTAGATTCTGGTATAGTAAGCAAACTTGTTAAATTTGCAGACGACACAAAAGTAGGAGGAGTGGCAAACACTGTTGCAGCAGCAAAGGTCATTCAAAATGATCTAGACAAGATTCAGAACTGGGCAGACACATGGCAAATGACATTTAATAGAGAAAAGTGTAAGGTACTGCACACAGGAAATAAAAATGTACATTATAAATATCATATGGGAGATACTGAAATTGGAGAAGGAATCTATGAAAAAGACCTAGGAGTTTTTGTTGACTCAGAAATGTCTTCATCTAGACAATGTGGGGAAGCTATAAAAAAGGCTAACAAGATGCTCAGATACATTGTGAAAAGTGTTGAATTTAAATCAAGGGAAGTAATATTAAAACTGTACAATGCACTAGTAAGACCTCATCTTGAATATTGTGTGCAGTTCTGGTCACCTCGCTATAAAAAAGATATTGCTGCTCTAGAAAGAGTGCAAAGAAGAGCGACCAGAATTATTCTGGGCTTAAAAGGCATGTCATATGCAGACAGGCTAAAATAATTGAATCTCTTCAGTCTTGAACAAAGAAGACTACGTGGCTACCTAATTCAAGCATTCGAAATTCTAAAAGGTATTGACAGTGTCAACCCAAGGGACTTTTTCAGCCTGAAAAAAGAAATGAGGACCAGGGGTCACCAATGGAGTTTAGACAAAGGGGCATTCAGAACAGAAAACAGGAGGCACTTTTTTACACAGAGAATTGTGAGGGTCTGGAATCAACTCCCCAGTAATGTTGTTGAAGCTGACACCCTGGGATCCTTCAAGAAGCTGCTTGATGAGATTTTGGGATCAATAAGCTACTAACAACCAAACGAGCAAGATGGGCCAAATGGCCTCCTCTCGTTTGTAAACTTTCTTATGTTCTTATGTTCTTATGTAACAAGAAATGGTGTTCATTATTTATTCAGCATTATTCACAATTAAGGAATGCTTGTAGAGAACAATGGTCACCATCCTACAGGTGGTTATCCCTCATTAACAGTCCCCAGTTGACAGTAATCAACATAACAAAACCAGCAAACACAGTGTCCCTCTCAGCTTGGGGCCATCCCAGGACAGAATGACAGGGGTTGTTTGTTATTCAGATCAGGATTATTGAGGTGCATCAGCAATGCTTTCTGGGGAAGCACAGTGAACAGCATTGCTGTATCAGTGCTCACCTTCCATGCACACGATAACAACACACAAAAAAACAAAACAAATCTAAACATCTTACGGGAATGATATTGTCATTTTTCTCAAGCAGGCCAAATAAACACAGCACAGATTATTCCCCTTGGGCAGTGTATGACAGGAGCAGTCTGTTCAAATTACACACAGGTTTCACACTGCACCCGAACATAAAAACCAGCAAAGCTTTCATAGATGGGAACATGCTTATTGTTATGTAATGGACTGATTACAGCAGACAATAAGCAGCTGCCCCGGAGCTTCCTAATCCTGGAAGTGCGTTTTCCTCCCAGGTATTGTAACTAAAACAACTCATTTTATAAAACAAGTGAAAGCCAGATAAACAATACAGCAGGATCGGACTGAACCCTTCACTAGTCAACCTGTATTCAAGGTCATCTCATTAAAACAATGCTTATTCAAGTTCTGGTACTTTGACACATGCAGCTTCAATCCTCCGGTTCAAGTCTCTTAAAAGACAATATACATTGAGATAAACATACTGTATACTTGCTCTGATGACTTCCATTATGGTTTTCCACTGTATTCCAGTATCACATGTAAACTGGTTTCTAAACATACTCTAATCAAAACACTCAAAACTAATAAAACAAAAACAAAAAAAATCTGAAATCATGATCACACTTTATAGAGGCACTTTAGAGGCAATTTAAAAAAAAAAAATCTGTTAAAAGCGAGTTTACGGAATAAAACAAAAAACAAAAAGTTTTTTATTGTGTTAGTTAGTTTATAATATTAGTTGATATTAAAAACTACAAAAAAAACATCCAAGCTGATTTTGCCTCCTCAACCCACAGAAGCGTCAATGCAAAGCTCCCTGTAGAATCCTCAGTGAAGACCGTCAACTTTGCACTGCCAGGATGGAAACCTGCGCTCTCTGGATTGTATGACTCACCCTGTACAACACATAGCAGGGCTTTAGCAGACGCACCTCTGGGAGTGTGTGAGAGTCCAACAGCATCACAAACTGAACACAACTAAGTTAACAGCAGCAAGCTTGGTCACGTAACAGAAGTGCATGTTGCAACACAGAAATGACTTTACTTACCCTGATGTAGTTAGCATTGATGTAAGAGCTGAGTGGATCATATATGCTCTTGGTCTTTAGACACACTCTGGAATGTGGGTCTTCATGATATGAAAAATATAAAATAAAGTGTTATCTACAATTGAACCACATCTAGGATCCAAGTCACAAAATACGACACTGCTAATCCTCCCTAAACAGATGCATAAGGTTTCATATGCGAAAAACTGGATTTAACCCTTTCAGTCCTGAAAGGAGTTCCTTTTTTAATTATATAACTTAGTTTTGCATTCTTCAGCTCCATAAAAATAATTCAGGTCTGAAAGGGTTAATTAAGAGAAATGGGTTTTTAACAAAATGTTCCTTCAAATAGCCCTGAAGGTACTGTGAATAGGGCCCACTATGCTCTGAATACATATAAAAAACCCTCTCCCTGACAGTGTCTTATAATACATTGCAGTATATACTATAGTATATTATAGCATAATAGAGTGTTTATGGACAGTACAGCAGTATAGTCTTTTACATGTATCAAGGTGACAGTGAGAGGAAGGGCAAGCACTAAATTTTCTTTTGAAAAACTTGACAGTATTGTTTATGGTCCCTTTTTATGAGGTTCACTGCAATTCCAAAAAGGATAGCTTTATGATACAGTACATTTTCATAGATTTGCTTGAACTGCAATATAAATAGATATTTTTTTCTATTTTGGATACTGTTCTTCAAACGACCTCTTTCTTGCCAGTAGTTCTCTTGCTGTCTCCTTCCATTTCCTGATCGGTTTTACAAACAATATATTGTAACAGCCATAGGGCTTCGCCCTTTGTGGATATTGCTTCCAGGACTAAAATAACTACTATTGCTCTCCATTACCCTGGGCACTGTTCATGATGCTGAAGATGCTGGCACAAAGGTAGATAATACTGCTCGTTCAAGTATACAGGTCTATAATGATTTGATAATACACCGTTTTAGACAATTTGTCATTGCACATTGCCAAGGTCAAAGCACAGTAATCTGCAACAGTGTGCATCTTTTAACATAACTACAAACTGCTGAAAGGACCATGACTCATCACCCTAAACACCTTGGGCTTGCCATGAGTATGAAAGCATTGCACCACAGAAGAAAATAGCCACCCTGCTTCTCCATGTTGTGTGTGGAGGTGTGGTCCTCTGTGGACTTGAAGTTAAAATGTCTTATATTAATTGTGTCAGAAAAAAAATGATGGAATACATGCAGCTTGATAGCTGTGCCTTCACCAGGGTAAACTGTAATCTGTTTGCTGAAGCGCTTCTCTTACCACTGGTTTCTCTCTCTGTGCTTCTATCTTGTGTGGTTGAAAGCACACTCAATGCATACTGCAATATGTCAAGACTTTATAACATATCTTGTACATTTACGTGTTAACATGTCAATCCATAACATCTATATTCTAAAGATCTACCAATTCCTTAACAAGAAACTCCACACAGATAGACAGGCATGCACCAGATTGTTGTCATGGTGTCACCCAGTAAACAATAGGGCCAGAATGCTTGTTTATGAAAAGGAGGCCTGTTCAACTTTGCTTATCTTGGTCCTTCTTGTTTATGTTACAAAGTGCTTTAGCCCTGGCTACTGAAAGAGCAGGGTTCCTGTCGAGGCTTGGTGTTCCTCGCAGTAAATTTAATAAAAGGAGGAACAGCGCTGAGCAGCTACTGATAACTGAATTTCCCTTTCGCTGTACGGGAAACGCTGGGGCCCAAGCGGAAGACGATAACAGTTCAATAACTGGGTCCAGCTCAAAAACGGATCAGACAGCAAGGATAGCCAGTATTGCAGAGCTACAGTACCTAATTGTATTATTCTTTCTGCTTGTCAAAGCCAATGGAAAGAACAGCTCATTTCACACACATTAACCTTGAACTAGAGGCTTGTGGTGAGCACAATAAAGCTGTTCCTCCTTGTCTTTGGGGCCCCTGCAATCTGGAACAGTTCACAATCTTAGCAATGTAAAAGGACAGGAAACCTCCCCTTCCTTCACAATGCATAGCAATAATTAACGGTTTCCCCAGGCAGCCAAGGCCAAGCGACCTTGAAAAAAACACCCTGTCCAGCACCATGACCTTTTTCAAAGTCAATTTCAAGATACATTCTTTTAGTGACCTTTAGAGTGAAGGTATCGTTAGGGTTTAGAAAGGCAAACCGAGAGCTGCTGGTCACCAGCACACTGGCTTTCTCTCCTAGAGCCCTAGCTTTGAATATACACAGGGCGTCCCAGAACAGCCATGCAACTTGCAGTAGGTATAATTGTTAATATACATTGGGGCAGAATGACTACTCATTTGCCAGAGTTTAATAGTCAAGGTAATTCACTAGTAGCCACTTAAAAAAAACACATATACATGTATTTGATAATGTCTGTTATGCCATTTGTGTACGTACAGTTTGTAACACTTTGATGTGCACTATATTTTAAATCTGCTTGGAAATAAAAAAACAAAAAAAACAAACACTTATTCTTATTCTAAAATGTAATTTGTACGCCATGGATTGCAACTGCAACTGCAGCTAACTGCAAACCGCACACTTGACATTGGCTTTCTGAGTAAGTCAGATAGCTGTATACAGTCTGCTAGCCCACAGCACTGCCCTAGTAAATCTCAAACCCTTTTTAAAAGGGAACCCGTCTACCAGAATAGCTCGAGTCGCACTGTTGAAGCGTGCCTGCAGATAGGAAGCCCTTGCCAGCGCTTGAGATGTGAATGTCTCTCAATCACATGCAGCAGAGCACATTTCCAGGAGCACACTCATAGTTGGTTTTCTTTGCTATGTAGGCTGTTTACGGCACCAGACCCATTGTATCAAATCGATAGCGCTATATTAATACTAGATCATGATATTAAAATGCATCACCCAGAAAGATAGTTTAATTATATATATATATATATATATATATATATATATATATATATATATATAATATATATATATATATATATATATATATATACAGTGCCTTGCAAAAGTATTCAGACCCCTGACCAATTCTCTCATATTACTGAATTACAAATGGTACATTGAAATTTCGTTCTGTTTGATATTTTATTTTTAAACACTGAAACTCAAAATCAATTATTGTAAGGTGACATTGGTTTTATGTTGGGAAATATTTTTAAGAAAAATAAAAAAAAAACTGAAATATCTTGCTTGCATAAGTATTCAACCCCTGTGCTGTGGAAGCTCCCAGTTTGCACCGATGAAAGAAATTGCCCTAACAAGGACACAATTACCTTACCATTGGCCTCCACCTGTGAACCATTAAAGTTGCTGTCACATTTTCTGGATAAAAACCCCACTGTTGAAGGATCATTGGTAAGGCTGTGAATCTGAAGGAAAATGAAGACCAAAGAGCATTCTACAGAAGTTAGAGATAAAGTAATACAAATGCATAGATTAGGGAAAGGGTACAAAATAATATCCAAGTGTTTGGATATCCCAGTGAGCACAGTTGGATCAATAATCAGGAAGTGGAAGCTGCATCACACCACCCAGGCACTGCCAAGAAAAGGCCGTCCCTCAAAACTCAGCGCTCAAACAAGAAGGAGACTTGTGAGAGAAGCCACAGAGAGGCCAACAATCACTTTGAAGGAGCTACAGAGTTCAGTGGCTGGGAGTGGAGTAATGGTGCACCAGTCAACCATATCAAGAGCTCTGCATAACACTGGCCTGTATGGGAGGGTGGCAAGAAAGAAGCCGTTACTCAAAAAGTACCATCTGAAAGCACGTCTGGAGTTTGCCAGAAAGCATGAGAGTGACCCAGCTGCGATGTGGGAAAAGGTTTTGTGGTCAGATGAGACCAAAATAGAGCTTTTTGGCCAAAACTCAAAGCGCTATGTGTGGTGCAAACCTAACACTGCCCATGCCTCAAGACACACCATCCCTACAGTGAAGTATGGTGGTGGCAGCATCATGCTGTGGGGATGCTTCTCATCAGCAGGGACTGGGCATCTTGTTACAATTGAAGGAAGAATGGATTGAGCAAAATACAGGAAAATGCTGCAAGAGAATCTGCTTCAGTCCGCTAAAAAACTGAAGCTTGGGAGGAAATTCACCTTTCAGCAGGACAATGATCCTGAACACAAGGCCAAAGCAACATTGGATTGGGTCAAGAACAAAAAGGTGAATGTCCTACAGTGGCCCAGTCAAAGTCCTGATCTCAATCCCATTGAGAATCTGTGGCACTATTTGAAAATTGCGGTCCACAAGTATCGTCCAACCAACCTGAACAACCTGGAGCAAATCTGCCAAGAAGAATGAGCCAAAATCACTCTGACACTGTGTGCAAAGCTGGTACATACTTACCCCAAAAGACTTAAAACTGTTATTGCAGCGAAAGGTGGCTCTACCAAATATTAATGTGTGGGGGTTGAATACTTATGCAAGCAAGATATTTCAGTTTTTTATTTTTCTTAAAAATATTTCCCAACATAAAACCAATGTCATCTTACAATAATTGATTTTGAGTTTAAGTGTTTTAAAATAAAATATCGAACAGAACGAAATTTCAATGTACCATTTGTAATTCAGTAATATGAGAGAATTGGTCAGGGGTCTGAATACTTTTGCAAGGCACTGTATATCTGTGTGTGTGTGTGTGTGTGTGTGTGTGTGTGTGTCATTGTGTGTGCTTGGACTGAGAATATGTAAAGAAAATTGAAACAGGGAGAATTGTCTCTTTAACTTGTTTTTCAATATGGGAGATGACCTAGACAAATAAAGTTAGTATAATTTTAAAGTTTGTATCAAGAACTTTTCAACAACAGCAAGCTAGAATGACCCAACACGGATCTCTACACATCTTACTTGGCAAAATGGTCTTGTATCGGTTTTTGGTTCCGTGACTGGGAATGTCCAGTTCTTTGGGGTCCACAAAATTCATTGGAATTTCCTACAAGAACAAAAGCAAATATTACGTGAAACTTCGGTAAACAGCAGTCGTTCAATGTACTGCAGTAAAACTGTATTACAGAGTCACAATGGCCTTACTATGATCAGGACACTGCATGATACTACATAAATACTTCACTGTATCTTGGTAAGGATATAAAAGATACCAACACATTTTCAAACACCCAAAAACAAGGTGTTCAGCAAGCTGTAACAGCAGAAGCATCCATGGCAGGACAGGAAGAGCACACCTGGAATTACAACATGCGGATAAAGGGAGGTTGTTGCCAAAGCTGGCAACTTACTTGTCTGACCATCATGAACATGTGATCATGTGTGATTCAAAACCATATAATAGAGAAAGCACCCCACTGCTGCAGTCTAGGAAAGATATCTCCACTCAAGACGAGAGACTGACTCCTGAAGTTGTGTATACAGCTATGGCCAAAAGTTTTGCATCACCTAGAATTTTAGAATTGAGACATAATAAAAATAAAGAAAACACCTATATGAACATAATTTAGATTTTTATTTAATATTATGTAATCAAAGAAACAGCAAAATGATATTGCAAGTGTCTACCTGAAGCCATAACAGTAGCACAGTATTTCATGTTAGATTTCAAAGTGTCACATTTTTACTTTTAACAGTTTTTCGTCAAGTATATGGAAAACCACAAAGCGGTATGTAATTCAATATGTCAGCGTAATATTATTCATCAGGTTTCATCTGACTTTCATTCGACAAAATTAGTTAATTCTATATGGTGATGCAAAACCTTTGGCCAAAGCTGTAAAGTGCAGAAGTCTCAGCTCTTTCCAAGTCCTTAATACTGTGTTGAAAGATATCTCCAATCACAACTGCGGCCCACTAAATATATATCCATGTATGACGTGAGTGGGTGACGAGCATTACCGCGAACTCTGCATGCAGCTGCTGGGTGTGGAGCGTAGCCTCGCGGAGCTGCTGTCTGCTCAGGGCCCGGTGTGCAGACTGCAGGTACTCCATGGCAACCCTCTCCCGCGGGGCAGGCGCGGCGCTGAAGGGATCCACGCTGCCCAAGACACTCATATCCAAGCTGAGAGATACATTGGAGCCCCGCCTGCAGGAAGCAACAACGGTTAGCACACATACGCCTTTCATTAGCAGCTGCTCACAATCCAGGAGCCCATATCTGAGATGTAAACAGGGCTTAGTATTCTTACTATAACTCTCTTGAATTTTATCCATACTTTTATCAGACTCCTAGGGCCACATTTTCAAAGGGCCAGTCTTTAGTTTACTCCTATTTTTTTTTTTTTAAAGAGGTAAAACACCTGTTAATTTTACAAAACTAGAACCAAATAATCAAGTTATATACAGTATTTCAAGTCACCTTTAAGTGCTTTCAATGTATTTTGTTTTTAACTTTCTAACATTACCCTTATTTTTTTCTCTTTAAAAAAAAATAGGAGTTAATGAAATAACGTGTAAAGGCTTTTCTGGAGACTTTTAGCACTGCATGTGGGTACAATCTGATAAACTGCTAATTTACCTTTAACTAAAGGCTAAAAATTAAATATTTGCTATGGAAGTAAATTCCCCTTTAATGGTATATTTGCAGTAATTAACTTGTCTATTGCCACTTTTTAATACAGTGGCTTGCGAAAGTATTGACCCCCCCCTTGGCATTTTTCATATTTTGTTGCCTTACAACCTGGAATTAAAATTGATTTTTATTTGGATTTCATGTAATGGGCATACACAAAATAGTCCAAATTAGTGAAGTGAAATAAAAAAAATAACTTGTTTCAAAAAATTCTAAAAAATAAATAACCGAAAAGTGGAGCGTGCATATGTATTCACCCCCTTTGCTATTAAGCCTCTAAATAAGATCTGGTGCAACCAATTACCTTCAGAAGTCACATAATTAGTTCAATAAAGTCCACCTGTGTGTAATCTAAGTGTCACATGATCTCAGTATATATACACCTGTTCTGAAAGGCCCCAGAGTCTGCAACACCACTAAGCAAGGGGCACCACCAAGCAAGCAGCACCATGAAGACCAAGGAGCTCTCCAAACAGGTTAGGGACAAAGTTGTGGAGAAGTACAGATCAGGGTTGGGTTATAAAAAAATATCCGAAGCTTTGAACATCCCACGGAGCACCATTAAAGCCATTATTAAAAAATGGAAAGAATATGGCACCACAACAAACCTGACAAGAGAGGGCCGCCCACCAAAACTCACGGACCAGGCAAGGAGGGCATTAATCAGAGAGGCAACAAAGAGACCAAAGATAACCCTGAAGGAGCTGCAAAGCTCCATAGCAGAGATTGGAGTATCTGTCCATAGGACCACTTTAAGACGTACACTCCACAGAGCTGGGCTTTACAGAAGAGTGGCCAGAAAAAAAGCCATTGCTTAAAGAAAAAAATAAGCAAACACATTTGGTGTTCGCCAAAAGGCATGTGGGAGACTCCCCAAACATATGGAAGAAGATACTCTGGTCAGATGAGACTAAAATTGACCTTTTTGGCCATCAAGGAAAACGTTATGTCTGGCGCAAACCCAACACCTCTCATCACCCCGAGAACACTGTCCCCACAGTGAAGCATGGTGGTGGCAGCATCATGTTGTGGGGATGTTTTTCATCGGCAGGGACTGGGAAACTGGTCAGAATTGAAGGAATGATGGATGGCGCTAAATACAGGGAAATTCTTGAGGGAAACCTGTTTCAGTCTTCCAGAGATTTGAGACTGGGACAGAGGTTCGCCTTCCAGAAGGACAATGACCCTAAGCATTCTGCTAAAGCAACACTTGAGTGGTTTAAGGGGAAACATTTAAATGTCTTGGAATGGCCTAGTCAAAGCCCAGACCTCAATCCAATTGAGAATCTGTGGTATGACTTAAAGATTGCTGTACACCAGCGGAACCCATCCAACTTGAAGGAGCTGGAGCAGTTTTGCCTTGAAGAATGGGCAAAAATCCCAGTGGCTAGATGTGCCAAGCTTATAGATACATACCCCAAGAGACTTGCAGCTGTAATTGCTGCAAAAGGTGGCTCTACAAAGTATTGACTTTGGGGGGGTGAATACTTATGCACGCTCAAGTTTTCTGTTTTTTTGTCTTGTTTCTTGTTTGTTTCACAATAAAAAATATTTTGCATCTTCAAAGTGGTAGGCATGTTATGTAAATCAAATGATACAAACCCCCAAAAAATCCATTTTAATTCCAGGTTGTAAGGCAACAAAATAGGAAAAATGCCAAGGGGGGGGGGTCAATACTTTCGCAAGCCACTGTATATCCCATGCGGATGGAATCCTATGTAGGTACACTTGTGAAACTTTAAAAAACCTATGGAAAGTAGGAAAAATCCCCTTTAAATTAATATAATTGCATAACAAGACCTACATAGAATTTTATAAACATGGGGGGAAAAATAAGAATGTGCCAATAGACACATTAAAACAACTGATCTGTACTGGTCTTTCTGTACTTGTCCTTAAAGACAGTAGCAGCACAGTGGCAAACGACCAAAAATGTGTCATATTTTTATAACCAAGTTATTTGTTTGTATCACTGAATATCCTGAGTGACCGTTTACAATTATGGATGAATGCCTCTATTCAGACTCAAACTAAATATTTTATAGCCAACAAATAAACAGCTTCTAGGTCTTCTGGACAGCATCTTGGTCTCACCACTCCTTTGCACCACTGTCATATGATGTGCTAATTTGTAATGCTTATTAAATCAAGAAGACTCATTTGTAATACCTTTACTGGTTTATGCATTATAAATGGTACCTTTACGCATTATAAATGGTAGAGGCAGAGGCTGACCAGTCTCCAGGTTCTGAAACCAGCTCTCTGCCTGTTGCGCTAAAAAAAGCCAGGTTCCATCAACAATGCGGTCAGACTCTTCAATATACTATTAAACTCATTAATCTAGCACAGAGAGTTAGAGTCTGCAGTGCGTTCTGAGTGGATCTTTTTTTGCATACAATGGGGATTTTTTTTGGTCTGTTTGAACAATGACATTAGAAAGCAGAGGCCCAGGCTTTTGAATGGCCCTGTGGAGTGGCCTCCCTGCTCACAGAACAAGACACCCGGGGATTATGTCTTGCAGGGCCACATACCCTGAAGTAAGTACATTTAAAAACCCAGGAACATTGATGAATTACAAGGAAAAACCTGAACAGAATATGCAACAAAAATTAACTAAAATCACACCCGACACTCTTGGCTTAGCTAACTGGATTCAAAGAACCACCATGTACCAAGCCAATGGAGGAGCACAGTTTGATGTTCTGTAATGTTGTCATATGGTGGGTTGTTTATGATGTGTCTGAATTGACAAGCTCAATATTAAAAGTATGTGAAAAAGTTCTTGTAAAATTTGTCGGGAGGGGGTGTTGCATAAGAGCAACACATAAAAGGTTTATCATCCTTCAAAAGGAAATTTCGCCTGTCCATTACAGGACACCAGCATTAGCTGGCTTCGTTCCAGGACTGAGTTTGTCCTAAAATTACTCTTGGGCTCGTCGTGCTGAAAAAAAAAACCAAGAGATTTTCCAATTGTTTACTTAAATCGCAATCAGTTCTTTAAATACTCTCGCCAATGTTTATTCAGAGCGGAACGCCCAGATCCCTGATCCTCTGTCTTTTTTAATTTAATGGGCTGGGATTTCACTAAAGCTGGAGAGTCGTTGCCCTTTCCCCTTGGCAGCACGGATGAGGGAGTTGTTTCCTTCTGTGCACTTCATCCCTGCTCCCCCAGCCTGGGTCTGCAGGCTGCTCTGGGCTATCTGCAGAGCTGCAAGCTCTGACCGACCCTCGCAGGTGAAAGGAAGACATTCATTAACTGGAAGAGAACAGTGCTGGCTGGGACAACGGGCTTGGGAGCCATGTCTCATCTCCAAGATCAAATCCACACTACAAACAGCTAATCAACTCTGCCATTGCCAAAAGACAATGAGCCGAGCCAAGCCCAGTCCAAGCAGGGCTAAGTTAAACACAAATAACTGCGCACTCCACATAATCCCTAAAATTGTTTATTTTGTTATAAAAAGAAAAAGAAAAACATATTAGAACTTTAAATATAAAGGGCATGTTTGCTGGGCAGTATGGGTAATTATGTACCGGATTACCTAACCCTAAATCTGTTTGTTCAATTCAAGATTGATAATTTAAAAATGGAAAAACAAAAACTACTACAAAAAAGAAAAAAATCACTTTAAGTACTTAAAAAATAAATTTTGTGAGCTTCTCAAACAAGTAGTACCATGTCTATAAAAAATAAGCTACAAAATTAATTCCTCTGTTAAACTCAGGTCAAACACACTGCTAACACCTTCATACAGTAAATCACACCGTCAGCGCTGTCCGTTAACAAACCTAAACTTTGTGTGACACAACAACACGCTGTTTTAAAAAAACAACAATCTCATCTAAAATCAGCACACGATATAGTAATAACAAGCAGCAATATGGAGCCCAGCTCTTGGTGTAAAGAATAACAAAGGCATTCCAACCTCAGCAGGTCAGACTGGGCTGAGGAAGTCGCTTTGACAAGCACTTCTGCATTAGCCTTTAAGCAATAAGTATCTAGTGGGGACAGGAACCACCCAGTATCCTGTGGAGGAAACCAGCTGACATAAGAGACATTTCAGCTTTTCCCTTTTAATCACGCTTTCTAATGTACTGCCAATGGCTCTGCAGTGCCCGTGATAAGCCAGTACAGTACATCTGAAAGAAAGCACAAACCCAACCTGTCGATTATTCCCCCGCTCAAACTCATTTTTAGCACGCCATGGTGCGGTTTTGGATGAAAAATGACACACACACATACACACACAAAAACAAGAAGACACACACACAAGAACACACAAACCCACAAGAACACACACAATCACACACACAAACAAGAACACACACACACACACACACACACACACACACACACACACACACACACACACACACACACACAAGAACACACAAACCCACAAGAACACACACACACACACAAACGATTAATGGTTGTGGCAAACAATGCATTCACAGGTTATGCTAAAGATATATTTTGAATTATAAAAACAAGAAAAAGGTTATGATCAGGTTGTATAATGCACTTAATTCCAGTCCCTGCACCACAGAAAGGACTTCATGGATCTGGACAGAGTCCAGCAAAAAGCAACCAGACTCATCCCAGAAGTAAATGTAAATTTTGAAGAACCCATAAGAGACAGGCTGAGGGAACTGAAGCTACAGTATTTAGCCAAGAAGAAAGAAAAGTTAAACCTAGCCAATAGGTTTGACAAGAGACTGAAGGACACAGTTAGAAGTAGAGTTGAGAAAGACTTAGGCCAGATAGGAGACAGTTTGTTTTTTTACACAGATATCGGTGAGTGTGTGGAATGGTCTGCCATTGTTGCTGCTGAATCTGGGGATCCTTTAAGAAATGACTGGAGGACGTTTCAGGATCAAAGGTCTTCTTTCATTCAATGTTCTTATGTTTGAGAACTACAGCTGGATTACAACTGCACACTCTAAATAAATACTGTATTCTTAACATACATTTACCTTAATATTGACTTCATAACATTGTATTTGTATTAAAGGCACATCGTTTTTTAAAAGTATTTTACACTAATACTGAACAACTTTTATCTAAATAAAAAAAAAAAAGAAAAAACGTGTCAACATTAAGGTAAATTTACCGTAAAAATACGGCTTTTTTTTCACACTGCAGCTGCTGTGCAGACTGCTGTTTTTTTCAAATAGTCCAAGTCCCATATAACTCATTCCTGCCCCACCCTACTGAGGTGGCTCATTTCTTGTTGACATGTGATTGTGCAACAGCAAGCAAGCTGGGAATACGGCATGATTTCCCTATATGGTAAAAAAAAGAAATACTGTTCCCAAAGATAAACAGGAGTCAGGTTGCAGGAATTCAAGGAAACCACCACCTATTTTTAATGTATTACTGGTAATGGAAACACGTATGGGAGACAAACTGTAATAGACACATCATTGGATCCAGTAATAACAAAGTTTTACAAGTTAGCAACCTGTTTATGTTATCGAGTTCTGCATGCAGCATTGGTTTCCTCAGTCAACAATGTAAACTAGCCATTGGCTAAACCGAGTTTGCTCAACACTGTGGTCTTAATAACAACATCCATCACAAACAAACAGAATAAATATATCTGCAGTGAAGAGCTCTGGGTGATACTGGTTTCATAGCAACAACGAAGGCCCTGGTGCTCTGCTCTGCCCCCCATACTACATATATCTATACCTGCATCCATCCACCCATCTTTCTATCTATCTATGTATCTCTCTATACACATACACACATAAAACCCAGAGCCGCTCAAAATGATTGCAACCACCATAAAGTAATGAAGGAAATTCAAATGATCTGAAACTGCTCTTTAAATGTACAGTGCAGTTCGGGACAAGCTATACTATGAAAGCTGATGTGGTTAAATCATTATTTTTTTATGGAAGCGATGTTTATTTCCTCACTTGGCATGTCCAGTGAATTATGATTTCCTTAACAGTGTCGCCATGTCTTTTCAGCACATTCCTAATAAACTTCTTTCTCACTTTTCCTGTCCAAGAATGGGATCGTTCTTGTGCACTCATCGTTCTGCACGCAATAAGGTTGCAGACTCTGGGTAACACGTAACTCCTAATAAAGGATTTCAATAGTCAGCAATGCCTACAACGTACAGAGTAAACAAGACAATGCTTTTTTTTTAAATCCCAAATCTAACAAAAGATTACTATTTGACTTTTGAAATTTCAGATTTAAAAAACAACACACATTCAAGCATACACACTCACACAGGCACACAGAAATACTATTTGCAATTCATTTGCAAAGCAGTTAACATAACATTTGATTTGGGTGTTACTAAAGCACACCCATATTTCCAAAAATTATAAGCTAATAACTCATGCAAACCACTGTTTGCTCCATCCTCTCTTTGGAGGATAAAACACCAAATTCGGTATGGTCTGGGTTTCGACTTTGCAAGCAGCGAAACAGGAAACAATGAGATGATTCACATGCTGCATAGCAATGTTAAAATCTGTAGTTTTATAAAAATAAAAACACAATGCCAGTGTTACAAAACCTTCAACAAACAACCAAGTATGTTCCTTTAAGAGCCTTCTCAGCAGGGTTTTCACTTTACAGCAAACATGGTTGAACTAGAATAAATGTTTAGAGACTCAGATTCAGTCAAAGTAGTGAAGCAGCTACTGCCAGTAGACTGGAAGATAGGAAAGGAAGGAGTACATTCCTATCAAGTGAAACACATACATTACCCCACCCTGTACCCAAACTTAATTATTCTACCATAGATCCCAGTCAGATTTTGAGAATCTCAAAAACCCATTCAGTGAAAACTCATATAAAAATGGAATGATACACTGTACACATTTGTTTTTGTATGTTTATAATAAGCAGTAATGTCTGTGTCAATTAAAACATTAGGACAGGGTGCCACTGCCAAACACTGAATACCAACATGCTATAGGCATCTTTTCTAAATTTGGAAACATCATAAAACATTGAACCCCAGGGGGTAAAAGAAACAATATGGTATCTGACGTTACAGAAATAGGTGTGCCTAAAAAGAATGGCCAGAGCCAGAGCACTGCTATCTGGTTACACAATGACACATGGAGTAGACACGCTGTAAGAGTGCTCAAATCACTTCTTCTCATGTTCAGCCAAAACGGAAGAGCGTGTGATGGGAAGGGGCGGAGGAGACAAGCACAATCAACAGCCCAGCAACCAGGGCTTCCTGTCACCATGGGAACCGGCCTGATTGACAATTGCAATTTCCTGGGAAGCTAAAACTGGCAGTGACCTTGGCGGTTCGAATCAGCAGAGCAGGAATGAAGGAGAGGGTTGCCATTGGCGATGGACGGCTTTTCTGTTTTATTCTCTGGCGTGCGCTCCAGAAGGGCCCTCTTAATGAGAGTTCACCTATCCCTTTCCTGCCTTCTCA
Source organism: Polyodon spathula (assembly GCF_017654505.1). Lineage (NCBI taxonomy): Eukaryota > Metazoa > Chordata > Actinopteri > Acipenseriformes > Polyodontidae > Polyodon > Polyodon spathula. The sequence continues at coordinate 47,463,646 of NC_054541.1, read as the reverse complement.
CCACTGCTGTTTAATGTGACAGGACAACGAGTCTTTAATGAAGGCTCTGACATCCATCAAATCAACCTAAAGGAAAAAGAAGATGGACACTGGACTTACACTTTCAGGAAGCACAATGCTTATCCATGCAGCTTTTATAAGGCACAGTCTGTTCCTCTTGGTACTATCGTGGTTAAACCAGAGCTTCTTTACCAGTAGGAGAAACATTTATCGAAGTAATTTATAAATGTTTTAAAAGGACAAGTCAACAAACTCGAATGCAGTTACAGCATGTAGCTGATTTCAGAGTTGATCCATGAACTGAAACTTAGTCCAATGAATGCTCTCCATTCTCAATGTGTTCGTACCTTTGAGGTTCTACTCCAAAGAAATGAATGTCATCATACAGGGATGGAAATAACCCATTCCAGGTTTTACTATGAGGTTGATTAGCCCCAGTGTACAGGTAACAAGCTCAGATGTGGATCAAACTGCTATGCAATGGGAGTCTTATTTCCATCCCAGTCATGCACTATTCAAGCACAGCTTTTATGACAGCATCACAGCATCATTAAGGGGGTCTTCAAGGCTTTTCCATTCCCACACAACAATAATCAGGTTCCTCTGTGAGGTACAATCTGACTTGTCACTGGAGCGGATCGGGTCCAGCTTGGGTAACACGGACAACAACCCTCAAGAAGAAGCAGACAGCCAGGCTGGAAATCCAGCCCATGTTTATATTAATATAATATATTATCTTAACATAATAAATGATCTTAACTAATGTATTCTAATAGTTGTTTAGATTCACCTTGTATTATTTTCTGTTTAAGTCATCATACCCAAGTAAATAAAAAACAGTTTAAAGCACCCATGTGGCTTCAATAGACCTCCAAGTACACTAGGTACACCAGAGTGTAACCATTAACCTGTCCCCCTGCAATACTCTGTGGACATAATAAATATTACATGTATTCTATGCAATATTTGTTACTGATGCATTTCTACGAGAAGCAGTGTTGCAGGGGGACTGGTTTATGGTTACACTGTGGTGCACCAGATGTTCTTGGTGGCCAGATATGATTCTAAGAGCTCTATTGATGTCACAGGGGAGTTTAAAATTCCTGTTATATATAAAAAAAGACAGCAGGAGTGATAACTAAAATAGAAAATGATCCCATTGGATAAATTGTTCTATTGATATGCGCATTCCTTTTGGGGTACTGGAAAACAGGATATTTTTACAGCAACTTAATTTTGCTAATGGCCTTCAAGGTACATTTTCACTGCAATAAACATTAGCTCTTCTTTTTCTTTTAATGTACAGGACATGTATGAATTTCACAGCACATTAATTTTGCGGATTTTTAATAAACGCAAAATTAGCAAACATTTCTTGCTTGCGAAATTTCCTTGTTTTACAGTATTATAAGTAAAAACACAGTCATTGATTTAAACTGCAGTCCAACTGTACCTTGTTGTTGTCTATGACAATTAACTATACTTGCTTTAATTAAAATTATATGTACATTAAAAAAATAATCACATATCTATTACACCATGACAAAGTAATCAGACAAACTACAGCTAATGAGCACATCTTATTGTAAATTAATGCCATCCGCCACACTGGTTATGTTGCTGGTAGAAAACCTTGTGAGACAGAAGCAGGGATAAACCTGCCAAACTACAACTGCTATAGTGTTACCTGACGAGCAGTAAAGGTATGTGTGTCTGGGTCTGGTTGCCATTCAGTCTGGGTTAAATGTAACATTACATCCATTCAGCAGACACATCCTCTGAATAGAAATACTGAACCTGTCGCTGCTCTCGTCCCTGTTTGACTTCAATGGTCTTGCAACGCAGGTATTGACTTTTGAACAAAAGTAAATATTAAGAGGACTTACAATGGGTAATCCATTCATATCACCATCATCAAAAAGGACTCGAAAGGAAATCTCAAAATAATATGAAGAAACCTGCTATCTGCGGCTGTCTGCAAGGTTTTAGATTTCATTTCGCGCGGGCATATTGTACACTCCCACCACTTTTAAAAACTAATGTGAGAATGTTAATTTAAAAAAGGGTGGATTTCAATGGAATCTGTTTAATTCTAACATAAGCATTTTTTAAAATAAAATAAATACATAACTAAATAAATGTAACTGCTTCAACTCTCATCTAGATGTCACTGTTTCTTTCTCTTCCATCAGATGGAATACATTACAACAATACAACCCTTAGAGGAACAGCAGCTTCAAACCACAGACCAAGCTCTTCTAAAGTGTATAGGAACAGCTAGTGTGGATGCACAGCAGAAACCAATTGAAGGCATCAGGGCAAGAACATTACATTAACCCTTTACTGAGCACTGTTCAGTATAACAATCATCCATAATATCTTGTTCTTTTCTATTTTTGTTTTACAGATTAAATATTGATTGGCCCAGCTAACCAAATTGTGATAAGGCGTGCAGTTTGTTGTGCAAACAGAAGGTGGCAGTGCACTCCCTTAAGTCCATAGAGATTTGGAAGCATGCTAGTACTGTATCCTAAAAAGGATGGGTTGGGGCTCTGTAACCATGGTCTGTTAGAAGTTCAATTGCAGTCGGGATTGTCCCTAGAGCATCCATGTATTGAGCAACAAAGCTATGCAAAAAGGCTGTGCAACAAGGCTGCACGTTTGTTCAGCGGTCTGACATATTATAGGGTCCAGACATTGAACTGATGCTTCGGGGTCATTGTTGAACCTACAACACAGGTACAATATTATAGTAATTAGACTAAACAAGATTGAGAACAATAAGATTCCCTATTGCAAGTCAAATAAATAAATACATAATAAAGATGCCTGGGGCACAGCAAAGGGCAGCTTCACAATTTTTTAGACACTGGAACTTATAAAAAGGACAGGACTGACAATCAGCCCAACAGTTTATTGAACCACTGAACCCTTCTGAGGACTACATTCAGTAAACCTGTTCACAGAATATTAGAAACCCACAGCACTACAATATGATCAGGCAATATGTACACCCTGGAAAGCACTGCAGTGCAAGCTTTCTGTTTGTTGCTTTGAGTCTGTTAGAGTCGGTCAGCACTCAGAGCAGGGGCCTGGCCTCAGGATAGCTGCATTTTTCAATTCTAGTTCACAGTTTACCCTTCAATCCCCTGGAGCAACTTGAACTCCTTGTACAGCTCTTTACAAAACAACTCAACATGATCCTAGGAGAGTCTTTCCCTCTAGCAAAGCAAACAGCTTCATGCCTGGCAGGTTTAACAGACATGCACAGTACAGAGAGATAACAAGCCTATTGCTCAAGCTGTTTACCTTTGAGAGGCTGGATTAGCCATATAAACTGCAGTTTGAAAGAGGCTGCCGATTTGCTGTACTGTACCCAGTGATTCACTCCAGATATTATCTTCAGGAAAGCATATTACTTTGTTGTTAATGCAACTAACTAATGCAACACAATCTGTAGTACAGAGTAGATACAGTGTAGTACAGAGTAGATACAGTGTAGATACAGTGTAGTACGGAGTCGATACAGTGTAGATACAGCGTAGTAAAGTGTAGACGCCGTGTAGTACAGTGTAGATACAGTGTAGATAGTGTAGTACAGTGTAGATACAGTGTAGATAGTGTAGTACAGTGTGGATACAGTGTAGATACAATTTAGTACAGTGTAGTACAGTGTAGATACAGAGTAGATAGTGTAGATACAGTGTGGTACAGAATAGATAGTGTAGATACAGTTTAGATACAGAGTAGATACAGTGTAGTACAGAGTAGTGTAGATACAGAGTAAAGACTAGATAATGTAGATACAGTGTAGGTACAGTGTAGTACAGAGTAGATAGTGTAGATACAGAGTAGATAAATAGTAGATAGTGTAGATACAGTGTAGATACAGAGTAGATAAAGAGTAGATAGTGTAGATACAGAGTAGATACAGAGTAGATAAATAGTAGATAGTGTAGATACAGAGTAGATAAAGAGTAGATAGTGTAGATACAGTGTAGATAAAGAATAGCTAGTGTAGATACAGAGTAGATAAAGAACAGATAGTGTAGATACAGTGTAGATACAGAGTAGATAAAGAGTAGATAGTGTAGATACAGAGTAGATACAGTGTAGATAAAGAGTAGATAGTGTAGATACAGAGTAGATACAGTGTAGTTATAGAGCAGATAAAGTGTAGATAGTGTAGATACAGAGTAGATACAGAGTAGAAAAAGAGTAGATAGTGTAGATACAGTGTAGATAGTGTAGATACAGTGTAGTACAGTGTAGTACATAGGGGCGGATCCAGACTTTCATGAAGGGGGGGGGGGGGGGGGGGGGGGGGGGGGGGGGGGGGCAAGACTGTCATGAAGGGGAGATACCTGATACAAAGTAAACAATACTTTGACATTTTTAATGAAGAGGGTGTCCCGGACACACAGGACCATCCCTTGGATCCGCCCATGAGTACAGTGTAGATACAGTGTAGACACGGTATGGATACAGTGTAGCACAGAGTAGATACAGTGTAGCACAGAGTAGATACAGTGTAGATACAGTATAGATACAGTGTAGTACAGTGTAGATATAGTGTAGTACAGTGTAGTACAGTATATATATATATATATATATATATATATATATATATATATATATATATAGTGTGTATATGTAGTATAGTGTAGATACAGTATGGATACAGTGTAGTACAGTGTAGGCCATGTACTTGTATGCTGACCTGTATCCACTCATTCTTCATTTGGGGTTTCAAAAGACAGATTGGAACAAAACACAGAAAAATAGACATCTAAACACCCTGGGGGCAGATTTATCAAAAATGATATGAGCATTGATCTGTCCCTCCTCTCCTGGCTGCATAAAGAGCATGTTTAATGGTTTGCCTTTACCTCTCCTGGAGGCCGGCAGATTTCATTCTGAAGGGCGAGGGGCTGGAGGACAGGCAGGGTTTCATCTCAGGCGCAGACTGGCTCTGGGGGCTGGCACCGATGCTCTCAGCTCTGGGCACCGGCTCGGGCTGCACCATGCTGTTGAAGATCTGCACCTCGGGTTTCTTCGTGGGCAGGGGGATGGGGGCCAGGTGGATCTCCCGGCTCTGCTCCTTGTATTGCTGATCAGGGAACTCAGTTTTCTCCTTCAGCCGGTACAGGACCTACATGCAGAGAGAGAGAGAGAGAGAGAGAGAGAGAGAGAGAGAGAGAGAGAGAGAGAGAGAGAGAGAGAGAGAGAGAGAGAGAGAGAGAGAGAGAGAGAGAGAGAGAGAGAGGCTTCAAGAAGGCGACCATGGCGACATCTGAAAAGGTGCAAATCAGTACTGACAATAACCTTAACACAAAATGCAGGCGGTGAAGCTGTATTGTCCAGAACAGTGTGACCAGAGGGGGTTTTCAACTTTATAGGAATAGCTAGTAGTTTAGTCCAAACTACTAGCCCTGCTCAACTTCTGACCTCTACAAATAAGCACACTGGTATGCACGTGGGCCAGTCCATCCACATGCAATGATTGTCATAATCCATATCAGGCTACTGGTAAGATGATCAAACCTGTGTACATCAGGATAGACCCATCATCACATTAATCCTGGGCTTGTCACGAGTCGGACATCCGGGACTTATCAGGGCACTTCAAAGCCTTTCATTAACCTTCAGCAAGAGCGCCAGAGAGCAATGAGTGTGATAAACACCAGCAGCACTCCACCTCCTCCTCCCCTCCACTGAGTCCCAATGAGTGTGATAAACACCAGCAGCACTCCACCTCCTCCTCCCACCAGCAGCACTCCACTGAGTCCCAATGAGTGTGATAAACACCAGCAGCACTCCACCTCCTCCTCCCTCCACTGAGTCCCAATGAGTGTGATAAACACCAGCAGCACTCCACCTCCTCCTCCCCTCCACTGAGTCCCAATGAGTGTGATAAACACCAGCAGCACTCCACCTCCTCCTCCACTCCACAACTATTGAGTCCCAATGAGTGTGATAAACACCAGCAGCACTCCACCTCCTCCTCCCTCCACTGAGTCCCAATGAGTGTGATAAACACCAGCAGCACTCCACCTCCTCCTTCACTCCACTGATTCCCAATAAGTGTGATAAACACCAGCAGCACTCCACCTCCTCCTCCCCTCCACTGAGTCCCAATGAGTGTGATAAACACCAGCAGCACTCCACCTCCTCCTCCATCCACTGAGTCCCAATGAGTGTGATAAACACCAGCAGCACTCCACCTCCTCCTCCATCCACAACTATTGAGTCCCAATGAGTGTGATAAACACCAGCAGCACTCCACCTCCTCCTCCCTCCACTGAGTCCCAATGAGTGTGATAAACACCAGCAGCACTCCACCTCCTCCTCCCCTCCACTGAGTCCCAATGAGTGTGATAAACACCAGCAGCACTCCACCTCCTCCTCCCTCCACTGAGTCCCAATGAGTGTGATAAACACCAGCAGCACTCCACCTCCTCCTCCCTCCACTGAGTCCCAATGAGTGTGATAAACACCAGCAGCACTCCACCTCATCCTCCCCTCCACTGAGCCCCAATGAGTGTGATAAACACCAGCAGCACTCCACCTCCTCCTCCCCTCCACTGAGTCCCAATGAGTGTGATAAACACCAGCAGCACTCCACCTCCTCCTCCCTCCACTGAGTCCCAATGAGTGTGATAAACACCAGCAGCACTCCACCTCCTCCTCCAGCTCCACTGAGTCCCAATGAGTGTGATAAACACCAGCAGCACTCCACCTCCTCCTCCCTCCACTGAGTCCCAATGAGTGTGATAAACACCAGCAGCACTCCACCTCCTCCTCCCTCCACTGAGTCCCAATGAGTGTGATAAACACCAGCAGCACTCCACCTCCTCCTCCCTCCACTGAGTCCCAATGAGTGTGATAAACACCAGCAGCACTCCACCTCCTCCTCCCTCCACTGAGTCCCAATGAGTGTGATAAACACCAGCAGCACTCCACCTCCTCCTCCCTCCACTGAGTCCCAATGAGTGTGATAAACACCAGCAGCACTCCACCTCCTCCTCCACTCCACTGAGTCCTAATGAGTGTGATAAACACCAGCAGCACTCCACCTCCTCCTCCATCCACTGAGTCCTAATGAGTGTGATAAACACCAGCAGCACTCCACCTCCCTCCCCTCCACTGAGTCCCAATGAGTGTGATAAACACCAGCAGCACTCCACCTCCTCCTCCCTCCACTGAGTCCCAATGAGTGTGATAAACACCAGCAGCACTCCACCTCCTCCTCCCTCCACTGAGTCCCAATGAGTGTGATAAACACCAGCAGCACTCCACCTCCTCCTCCCTCCACTGAGTCCTAATGAGTGTGATAAACACCAGCAGCACTCCACCTCCTCCTCCCTCCACTGAGTCCCAATGAGTGTGATAAACACCAGCAGCACTCCACCTCCTCCTCCCTCCACTGAGTCCCAATGAGTGTGATAAACACCAGCAGCACTCCACCTCCTCCTCCCTCCACTGAGTCCCAATGAGTGTGATAAACACCAGCAGCACTCCACCTCCTCCTCCCTCCACTGAGTCCCAATGAGTGTGATAAACACCAGCAGCACTCCACCACCTCCTCCACTCCACTGAGTCCCAATGAGCAGCCCCATGCCTTTCTGTTTGTCTCCCTGTTTACAATTCCCATAGCAAAAAGTTGCATTTGCCTGCCAGTGGCTCTTTGCTTATGACTGTACAGCCAATAACATTAGTGCTGTTCAGTGTTAGACTGCGCCGCTGCTGCTGCATGCTTCACTGAGCCATTATGTTTGTAAGCCGGAGAGGAAATCAATAATAAGTATCTTGGTTGTATGGATGTTGTGATAATAATGAGTAATGAATAATAATAATAATAATAATAATAATAATAATAATAATAATAATATGCAGTGTAGTGTCATACAAGGATTCCATCTTCCTATTGTTAGAAAGAATACATACAATCCCTTTTTCTAATTAGTCAAAAATGATAATAGCAATCTAAATATATGCACCGTGTTACGGTATAGCAGACCCATAATCACGATCGCTGCTAGCATGCTCACTGAGCCATTTCTCAGTGAAAGCCAATGAGGCCATGAAGGTGTTTGTAAGCAGACACACACACACACACACACACACACACACACACACACACACACACACACACACACACACACACACACACACATGGCAAGGGCATCAATTATATTAATCATAGTTTTGTTTGTATTTTTTATATATATATACACACACACACACACACATGGCAAGGGGCCCCATCAATTATATTAATCATAGTTAAAGATATCATTAAAAGCATAGCAGTGCCTCAATGAAAATTTGCTAAATACAATTTATTTTAAAATTATAAAATAAAACCCCACATTGAATGAAAAAGTTCAATCAGAACATGTACCTTGTGTCCTTAAGTGACAGCTTTCCCTGCCTGCAGTACAGGCTCTTAATCTAAGATTACAATTCTCAGTGAAGCGCCAATGAGGCACCTGAAGTAACGGAAACAGATTACAAGCCTTGGAGACTAGCGAAGCAATCCGAAAAATCCATCCACGATTAAATAAGTACAAACTTACCATTAAACATGTGATAATAATTACAAAGATAGTGAGAAAAATAGCCACAGCATAAAATCCCTCTTTGGTCCACACTTTATCTCTCTCATGTTGTCCTTGCAGCACATTTTTCTAAAAGAAAGAAAGAAAACAACAAGAGAGAATGACACATTGGTAAACAACAGTAACCTTACAAAAAAAAAAAGTGCAGAAAACAAGCACACATTGTGACCGATTCATTCCTGCCTACCTACCTACCCATCTGTAACTGCTAATCCCAAACCAAGCAAACCAGTCCGACAACTGCCGTGCACTCCCTATTCTCAGGCAACTGGCAATTACATTTTTTCTTTAAAAAACAATATTCTTAATGGCCTAGCCTGGAGCTGTGTAAACAGAGCATGTTAGGTAGTGTGGGGAGGCTCTGTGCACTGCATGTGCCAAGGAGGGATACACCTCTTCAAGATTGCTTGTGCTCTAGCTGTCCCTGTGCCCTCCCACACAGACACACGCCACTCTCTCCACTCTCTCCCCCTCCCTGCAGCACTGGGTGTCACAAAAGGTGAAGGCAATCCATGAAAAGGGCATGTGCCTCTTATCTGAGAAAGCTCTTTCATTTCTGGCCAGGAATAGAGCCCTCATCTACGCATGAAGGCAGCAATCAATTGTTATTTAGCTGTCGCCATATATAGCGCAGCAGCCCGCCGTGCTGGTTTGATCTGCTTACGAAAGGCACTCAGAACAGGGAATTCCCTGTCGACTGTCTTTGCACACCTCCTCTATCTCAGTGTTCAGTAGATAGGCTCAGTTCATTTTATATCATTACAGCTCAAGAGTGCAACCCAACCTGGTTAGTTTCAAAGAACCGAGTTAAAGTATACAGTACTGTAAAAACCATACAAGATATTTTTAAGGCACAAAATTTGAGGCAGGAAAAGGGGATTTTAAACGCACGGCTGCAAACCTATTAGCAGATTCTTTCAATATTCTGGTAAAAGGTTTGCAACCTCACATATTAAATCAGACATTAGTTTTGCCTTGCAAACAGAAACGTAATGAAGCTCAAGCAGATTAAGTTGGGTTGCTTTCCGGCTCGTGTCCGCTTTTTCAAACACAATAGCATCGCTGTCTAATGACAATTGGTGAGTAAAAAATGGCAATAAACTTAAGGAAATATCCTTACTACCAAATCCTGTACTACCTTAAATCAAACCACCGTTTTTCACCCATCGCCTCACAATTATAGTTGTGGTCAAAATGTTTTGCAACAACTTCTAGTACTGACAAGAAATGTGTAGACCAAGGTAGATGTCATAAATACTGACCGAGGCCACTTGCATCACACGCGTATTGTACACAATCTACAATATTGCTGCAGGCTCACACAAGCCTGCAGCTGCTGTTCAGTCAAACAGTATCAGTGTCATTCAGTACACTGGGCAGGTTGAGACTGCCCTAGCCTGATACCGGAATAAGGAACATGACAGTTCCACTCTCTGCTGGTAATGAGTCATAACTGTTTGCCTTTCTGCTCAATGTTTATTCATTTTAAGGAATACATGCCATATACTGATTGCGTGCAGTGATAACTTCTAGTCCAATTACCAGACCTACCGAATCATTCATGCACCTGAAACATTTGCTTTCCGATTAGATCAGTATTGACATAGCAACAGTAAATGCTGTACACTTTATTACTAAATAAATAAGATGCCTGTTTGTGATCTCGAGAACATGGCTCCCTATTGAACTTCAGAAGATTTCACGAGAGACTGTAATCGAGACTATACTTGTGCTGCGCTTTATCCATTCACTATATGAAAGTAGAAAGTCCTTCTATAGCAGCTACCCCCAGCTTTTACATTGTCTTTCCTGCAAGCTCAAATGCTTTGTGTACCAAGACCCTGTCTCAAAGCATGCAGTGCGTATTGCTGATATGGCCAGACGTTAAAACAACAGTTATTAGAAAACATTCACAGAGAAATCCAAGAGTGCAGCTGTACTGTATATAAAGACAATATTTCAAAGTGTGCCATCTCTCTAACAGAATGACCTCAGAATGGCAGCCATATTAGGTATCAGGTGCCGAATATGCTATTATGGTACATTTTGCATGAGCAGTTTCCAGAATATTTAAAACATGAAGCCAGCATCTCAAACAGTTTGAGAGATTTGAGTAACTGAAGAAGCGTCGCCAGCATATTTACAAAAACATACATGCTCCCTTTACAAGGGTTCTAGTAAAAACTGTGCAATGCCAGTGTCGTGCTGTGTTACAGTTGATACACTCTGTTGTGCTGATTCACTTATCAGACAAGCACTGCTTTTGTGCCCCCTCTTCTATAAATGAGTAATAAGATGTGTAGCCAGCATTTAATACTTTTGTTAAACCACTACAACAATACAACTCCCAGCTTGGAAATCCCAGTTGTCAGAAACAATACTTTTATAACACAAACAAACCCTCTCCACCACAGAAACGCCCTGCGGACAGCACACCTGCTTTACTTAAAACCCACCGCACAGCATCCGCAAGAAGATCCATTTAAACTGTGCACTCAGTCAAAACAAATAGAAGAGCTTTAGTTCAGCTGCCTGCACTTCCTTTAGCTTTTCAATTCAGGTGACCCGCAAATAGGCCAGAGGCAACTCTGAATATCTTTTTCTTCTGCACTGGGTGACTCACTGAACAACATAACACACACACACACACACACTGCTGTGCAAAAGTCTTAGATATGTTGCATTTTTCTACTCTGATGCATTATGAGCATCAACTATTCACTCAAAGACTCCACTAGTGTTTTCTACTATTATAACAACCTTGACTTGCATAAAGAACATCCATCAACAGTCCAAAGCACCTTTGACCTTTGTTCCATAGTCCAATTTCTGTGTTCTTGTGCATATTTTAGCTTTTTAGTCTTGTTCTCCTTTCTTAACAGAGGTATTCTTACTGCAACACATCCTTTAAGTCCTGATTTCAAGAGTGACCTTCGTACTGTTGATTTGATGGACAATGACACCTGTGTCTTCTGCCAGTTCTGTTGTCAACTCAGTGCTTGTCTTCTTTCTATTCCTTAAGCAAGTATTGCTCATCCTTGTTAAACAGCTTTTTGGGTCTTCCAGTCCTGGGTTTGTCAATTACAGATGATGTTTCTCTGTACTTGTTGATTATGCTTTGGATACCACACCTTGAAAATTGAGTGATGCAAGCTATTTCACTCAATGTGTTTCCTTCTTTATGCAAGTCAAGGTTGTTATAATAGTAGAAACACTAGTGGAGGCTTTGAGTAAATTGTTGATGCTCATAATGCATCAGAGTAGAGTATATATATATATATATATACAGTGCCTTGCAAAAGTATTCAGACCCCTGACCACAATTTTCATATTACTGTATTACAAATGATACATTGAAATTTCGTTCTGTTTGATATTGTATTTTAAAACACTTAAACTCAAAATCAATTATTGTAAATTGACATTGGTTTTACGTTGGGAAATATTTTTAAGAAAAAACTGAACTATCTTGCTTGCATAGATCGGACTGCAGGTTGAATAACAAAAGTCTATTCCAGGTCGGATTTAGTTCCCCTGGTCCTATATCCCAACCAGAGACTTTCAAAAGCTGCTAGATTAGAGACTCCTTCCTGATTTAAAATCAGTTTTGCTGTAGCTTGCCTCCTATTCTCAGTTCATCGGGACGTACCTCTGGGGTGATCTCTGTAATGCCAAACTGAGACAGGCTCTTGTGAAGGATGTTCATGCTGAGGGAATGTACCACTTCCTCAGAGGACAGTTTCTCCATGGTGCCCGGTTTGACAGGAGGAGGAGACACTCTCAGCTCTATACAGTTCTCCTTTTCCTGTGAGAAAGAACACAGATGTTTTCCCAAAGATTATTTTTTTTGCCACATAAACATCAGTAAACATCACAGAGTACAAGGTTACCATTGAGAAAAGGCAACTTTTCTAAACTAATCCTAAACTTTGTACACCTTCAATTTCCCAGTGCATAACAGTAAACCCATCTAGTTTTGTGAAAAGACTGCAGGATCTTACATTAAGACGGTTGATATGCACTTGCTGAGGAGAGATGTCCAAGGCTGCAGCCACCCCTCTCCGGAAAGTCTGCAGCAGAGTATTGTTCAGTTTGTGTATGTCCATTTGCAGCGTCTACAACAAGAGGGAAAAAAAAAGTGAGTTTTTGCTCCTGTAAACTAAACCCATTAGCCAAAGTCTCAGAAGAGATCTTACTTCCATGATTCATGACCTTCAAAACAAAGGTTTCTGAATTATTAATGATTTCTTTTATTTTATTTATTAAACTGATTCCTCTGTGCAGAGCCAATGACTTCACGGAAATTGATCTTTTTAGCTAAGAGCTATACGAATGCAGTGTCCTCATAAATCACTTCAGCTCATTACTTTACTATACTTACTATATTACAGTATATCTCCTAATATGCACATACATCATATGTAACTGCAAAATAGTCAGTTCAGTTTATAATGTCAGTGTCATTAGGTCCATTCTAACAACAGATACACCGGTCCCACTGCAACATTCTTTCCCCAGTGGATGTAAAATGGTATTTAATGATTGTTGCAGGGGGATAGGTTCAATGTTACACTTTGGTGTACCAGCTGTACTTGGAGAATATATATTGAGGTCACAGTGGTGCTTATAAAGGATGTGCTAATGGAAAGAGAACACAGTGAACCTAATCATTAAGATGCAATATCAACTGCAATGTTCCACACCTGCAGCAAGTAAATGTTTAAGAGCAGGGCCACGTCTTCATCACTCAAAAGAGTGGTTCAATACTTTCACAGGGGAGAGGGCTCCTCCCTAGTGTTGTACCCTTCAGGACAGTCCTGGATGCTGAACAAATTACTTCATTACCACAAAACTGTATGATCAAAGTCAAAGGGTGTACAATTAAAGTAACAGTTTACAGTAAGTGTCTCTAATTACTGTGTATTTACATAGCAGTTACATGTGTACTTATACATAATTACAATGTTATTATGCACAGTGACAATGCACTTAATGTGTACAGTTTGTTGCATGATAGAACCCAAACCCTGTCCCTAACTCTAAACTCTTTTCAGATACAATTGTGCACTAACATATACCGTGCAAAAAGATTTACACATTAAGTGCATTGTAACTATGAATACCATTGTAATTATGTGTAACTACACATGCATTTACTAAGTAACTACTATGTAAACACACAGTTATTAGAGACACACTGTGTAAAGTGTTACCATAATGTTTTACATGTCTCTTAAAAAGTTGTGAAATAGTCCAAAATAGAACAGATTTAAGGTAAAGCATCTAGGATAAAATTTGTTAGCTCAGATTGATAAGCAACCCATTCCAGACTCACTGCTCCTGGGTCTGCTTTCACAGTGCTAGAAAGGTCTAGTAAGTTGCTCTTCTGGAAAGAGCCTGCTTGTTTTAGATAGAGCTGGTCCCTGTATTCTGTGAGAGGCTCCTCTGGGAGACACACTCAGTACCTGTGCCTTCCCATCGGATGGGAGAGAAAGCAAGCACATTGCATGGGGAATAACAAGCAGAGAGAAAATAACATTCAGTAAAGCAGCAAGGCATGCGAGAGAGTCCAAGACAAAACCTCACGAGCATACTACAGTCGTTGCACCTCGAATAAGGAAGCGTTTCAAGTGCAGACTAATCTACTGTATGGAGTAGGCCTAGGAAAAGCAAGCACGGTTTTAAAAAGATGCAAACACAACGCAAGGCAGATCTGTTTAGGATTTTGAGGAAAGGGCTAGAATGAACCCTGAAATCCTCAAAGAAAATTTAAATAAATCAACATATCTTGTGGCCTAATTTGTGTTTTTTTTTTTGTTGCAGATTTACCAACTAAACAATAGCATATCCCTTTAAAGGATGGTGATATATATGGTCCCACTGGAATGGCCTGCATGAGGCATACAGGGATTGACATTCTGAGACACTGCAGGACATGGACCCCAGTCCGGGTGCTAATCACCCTTCCCTCAGACTCAGAGTGATCAGGAGGCAGTAAATCAGCACGCAGCAGCTCTTAACTGGGTTAATGAGGCAGGTCTGTCCAGCTCCCGCAGTGAATGAAAGCGCGGACCGACAGTGATTGGCAAAGACCAGGTATTTATCATTTCATTAGCAAGCTCATTTTTAAAAAGACACTGTATTCCATTAACATATTAAAAGCCGCTAATTGAAAGCAGATTGAGAGGAAACGATGTCTCAGCGTGAGCTGATAAGGTACTAGTTTATTAAAAAGTATATATTAAAAAAAGAAAAGCTATTAGAATCATTCAGAATTCATGCAAACATAATTCATGAAAATATGTTGAGTTGTTTATTTCTGGTAACTTTATTGAGTGCGTTTCTCCTTTCTGAAAAAAAAAAAAAAAAAACCCTTATACAATATGGAACTGCATAATGGGCTGCAATGAAGAACTGCTTGAGCAACTCTGACCTGACCAACCCACCGCTGCACCTGGGCTTAACACACAGGACTAAAGCTTCATGCCATATACAGAGCTGCATTACGGTCTGCGCTGAGAAGCTTAATTTACAAAACATAACATTCTGTCCTGTTCCTGATATTTGCAGACATTTTCAGTGTGACATGCAGTATCTAGTTTCAAGCGCCCACACAACGATAGAGTAGAAAAGTATGATCCTTACATTTTTCATATATAAAAATTGGCCCTTCTTTTATATATTTAAAATATACGGGATATATTTAAAATATATTTTAGTCTGTAATCCATCTATTTATTTTATATGTTGAAAATATATGGTGCATCATATATTTTCATAAGTATATAATCCATATAAAATAAATATATGGATTACAGACTAAATATATATTTTAAATATTTCCCATATATTCTAAATATATAAAAAAAGGGGCCAATTTCGATATATGAAAAATATAAGGATCATACTTTTCTACCATATATAAAACATATATGTTTGTTCCATAATAAATTCTGATTGTGTGAGAGAGCATGGGGAGGGAGGGAGGTTATTAAAGCAAATCTGATCAGGGATATGCCCGCTGCCTAGCAACTTTTACCTGCTGGGTTTCCAAAGGATGTAGGGTCTACCAAATTAGCTCATGAGTGCAACATCATCTATCTCTTTTCAGCAGATACAAACTAATGTGCATGAATCTTTCTATCTTTGCACAAGATTAATCAATATGTTAACTGATTTTCAGAATGCATGCTAAAAATATATGATTCCTCTATGGCTCAATCCAGCGCTCAAACATGTCTTCTCCATAAGTACAGCTGGTATACCAGAGTGTACCCATTAACCTGTCCCCCTGCAACACTCTTCCCTTGGTGCAGGGAAGAAATATATAAGTAAGACAGATTAATGGTGCACCACCTACATGTAGTGAGATGTTTTCAAACCCATGCGATTGTAAATGATTATTTGACCCAGAAATGGGGGAAGGTCACTTGAAAGATTCCACAGTATCTAACATTTCTGCTTGCAACAGCAACAGGCTAAAGTCCTGCTGCCAGGCTGAAGAGTACACACACTTCCAGGTGGAGGCGAATTCATTCGGAGTGCAAATTTCACATCAGCGTCCTGTTTAGAAAATTATTTCCTTTGATCCTCTCAGGGTCCACCACCACTGGTGGAGAGAAGACAAGGTGGCACATATGTGAAGGCGCAACCTTTTACCTCTACAGACCTCGATTCACATCCAACTTTGATCACAAGTGAAAGGCATGTGCTGGTCTCAGTTGAGCCCTCCCTGGGTGGACACTGTACAGACATAGCCCAATTCCACAGTGAAGGCAGCATGTGTTGTCTTTGAGACAAAGTCCTTCAGATAAATCCGGGGCTGTAATTAAATGCATTTCCTTTTTGCACAGCACTGATGCCTGTCCCCCTTCTGATTAATGCTCAACCATTGAAATAGCAAGCCAAAAAGCGCTCTGCCTCAATTAGCTTTTAAGAACCTTTTAGAGAAGAAATTCAACCTAATTGAATCACAGTGTGGCTGTTACTTCTCTGCTGGTGATGTTAACATTAAAGAGAATCTGATTTAGTTCAATTACTCTCCCTGGGCAAAAAGGAACAGCAAAACACCAAAGAGCATGCTCTATGAAAGCAATTATGAATGGGGGAGGAGGGGGGGTGTCAAGCCATGGACGTCCATCACTGTAACACCACCTGGCTGTAAACAAACAGATCAGGCACTGGCTCTGCCCCTTAGGATTGGAAAACAGTCCATACTCAAAGACTCAGCATCCCTTTGTACAGTATATCGAAACGCACAGACGCGTGGAATGTTTGTTGGCAGGTTAATGTAACCTCGCTTCAGGTTTTAGTCTAGGTGTGATAATAGGAGCAGTAGTTTAATTCATCACATTTTAAAACCTGTAATTTGCTGTGAAGATAATAAATGAGCAAATAAATACACATGTTATGTTAAGCACAAAGCGATAGTGGCTGCAACAGTGATTGATTTAATGGAGTTAATACTGTTTTATACATGTTGCAAACCTGCTGTTAGATATATTTAGGTATATGTACTTAATTCCTGAAATGTGCTTAAGAATGATGTAAAAGAAAGAAAGAAAAGGTTTCTTGATGAATTGCTGAGTCATTCCAATGGAGGGTTTAATATTTGACTTTAGCTGTTGGATACTCTAACAAGTTTTTGCTATATTCAGCAATTTGAATATCGCAGTGCTATTTTTCAATATTAAAACCCACCCTGTTCTCCAGTCTGATACCATTTTTTTATAATTGTTTTTTTTAGTAGTTCAATTTTCAAACTTCATACCTGTTCAGGCTGAGACTTACCAGAACCTCAAAACAGCCTCATCAGTTTGTAATGAATCTCCTCCTAGCGGCTGATGAGTTTGACAGCAACATAAGACATGTGCTCACCTCTGGACAGCAGAGCTTGCTGTTTAGTTGAATGGCAAGTCACTCGTCTTTGAACTGTATAATTCCCGTCCAGCCTTTGCCTTCTCGTTCAATTCAAGGCTGAGCTGTCAATTACAAGTCACTATGCAATCACAGACCAGTTTGTTCCAGGGGCATTGTGTTTTAGATTTCATTATATAAAGAGTGGAAAAACATAGTTGTTTTAGTGTTAAATTATTAAGAGGTTATTGAAAAATAGGATCAACAGAAACAGGTTCCTGGAAATGTACTAGTTCTTTCTAAAATGTAATTATAAGACAAGCTGGTCAAGAACACATTTTTAGTTGTAACAGGTGAATGCATATTAGACTATAGAAAAACAGGGCAAACTGCAAATGTGCCACGATAAAAATAGGCAAGGTTTTATTACATTTGGAATCAGTTCAAAAAGTGTTCAGAGCTATAATGTATAACACAATAATAATAATAATAATAATAATAATAATAATAATAATAATAATAATAATAATAATAATAATAATAATGTTTATTTTTATATAGTGCCTTTCATAATGGACCACCATCACAAAGCGCTGTGAACTGTGCATTATATGCAGAGTCACTTATAATAAGACATTGATTTAACATCTCATCTGCAGGATGGAGCACAAGGAGGTTAAGTGACTTGCTCAGGGTCACGCAGTGAGTCAGTCAATGGTAGAGGTGGGATTTGAACCGGTGAACTGCCTCCTTGCATAGCAACCAGAAAGCAAACCAAAACCTGCTAGCAGTATCCTTTAAAAACTCCATGATTCAGTATAGTAGGCGCCATATGCATCACAAATCAGTAATTATCTGTCCAAACCATAAAAAGTTAATTTTATTTGGCAAAGCCTGGCCTTTTGATACTGTAAAAGTGTCCGGTGTTATGCCAAATACTGTCTTTGGAAGAAAATAGTCTCATTTGCATTCAGCGCGCATGCAAATTCATTTGCCTGTCTACTCAGTACAGTTACACAATATATTGCACATTATTAATTTATTATTAAAATTGTGCTGGAGGGACAAGGCCAGGAGACTATTTGGCAGAGACAGTACTTGGCATGACAGCGGAACCCTGTTCGTTTTCATTTCCAGCAATATCAGTGCGGTATTATGTTTACATACAAAGCTGTTTCTCTCTGAAATAACACACTTGTGTTTTGGTAAAAGAGAAGCTATTCAGGTAGTGCGTTGTGTGTTCAGCTTCCAGGATTAACAGGAGAGGGTCCTTCCAGGGGTGCAACATTGAGCTAGGGCACTAGATTCTAGCGCCAGGGTACCGCATATAATGCCAACAACATTAAATTCTGGCACCAGCAGACTTTTTTTTTTAACTCCTTAGCAACCATAGATACTGATAGCTTCTCACTGGTTCTGAACTACTCACATGAGCCCCCAGACTCATCATCATACACAGGAGAGAAGGTTTGTGTCGTGTGGGAAGATTAACTGCAGAAATTGGTCGCAAACATGTCTTCACAGTGCACTTTTACCCAGATATCAATTAAATCAGCAAGGGTTTGTGGGCAATAGTGACTGAACAGGTAACGATAAATGCATTTTACTGTTTTCAAACTTTAACAAATCATGTTTCATATTCACAGGCCTCTTCATTTTACCGCAGAAGTTAAACATATTTCCATGGTTTGAATAGATGCATATAATCACGGATTTATGTTAAAACCAGATCAGTTGTTGCAGCTAATTGTAAATCTAATCCAACAATACAATTCATCAACAATGTGCCCAGCTTTCCTTCTGACTATCGAGTGTAGCTGAATTCATGAGCTCTTGTTTCGTTAATATGTTGAACGTTTGGGCTACTCAGGCCTGCTGTCTTTGATTTCTTAATATTGCAATTTATGTATTATATATAAGCGATTATACATATAAATATACAGCACACGATTGTGTCTAATGCCGTTTATCACTAAAAACCAAATTTCAAAACAACTTGCACCCTTGGGTCCTTATTTCCTGTCATTTATTATTTATGTAACCTTCTACCATGTTTCACTAAAAATAACCCACATGAATACCACGTCGAGCAGTGCCATGAGTAATCTTTGAACAGCATTTTTAACCCAACAAAAATCAATATGGTATAAGGACTCAGACGAGCACTGATGGGTCGAATCGCTTTCTTTGGTTCTGACTGATCCCAGCTATAAGGTGACCAGACCTCCTGGTTTGTCCAGGACCATCCCCTTTTCCTGATGTCCCAACATTTTCCCCCAAAAACTCCTGCTGGTTTTCAACAGCAACAGACAGTACTCCTAAAGTTCTGTAATCATATTAAAATATGCTCCAGAGTAATGCTTTTCACACAGGCCGCTAGAAATGAAAAGTATGCAAAAGCATAGAAATTAAGAGTAAACTAAACTGACACTTGGAATAAAATGTATCTGCAGTGAAAAGGCTGACTCAGAAGTGACGAGCGGAACTTGAAAATGGAAATGATGAGGAAATTGATTTTTAATCCTGGGGAACTATACCACCTACAAAAGGTATAAAGGCTTTTCATATTAAAAAAGTCTATTTTGGGCACAGAACAATGTTCTCCAATGAACCCAGGAAACACACAATTTACAGAAAGCCAATTAGCATGACAATTAATTTAGAAAAAGGCATCCCACACAGTTTGACTAATCAGAGAGCAGCGATCAATCACTTTCATCTTATTTAAACTTCTTTATTCTGAGCAGCTAAATAGGCTGTAGGAAACCATCAAGGGAGATTTATTGCTTTGATGCAGTGCTTTATAATGTAGAAAAACATATTAAAAATGTATTCCCAATCCATGACATTTGCTTAAGCTTTTTATAGCACATAAAAGGGAACACTTAATACATATAAATATTTACAAGAAGCAATTGCAAACAGCCAGGGAAATGAGCATGAAGCATCCTTTAACCAGTAAAGAGGCTGCCCTGTTTATTCAGATTATCTACATAGTCGGGGCTTGCACTGCCAAACACGTCCATCATAACTTTGATATGAGCTTATCACAGACAAACGGCAGGTAGGCTATTTGGCTATTCATAGAGTGTGAGTTGAAATAGAGTTCCTAAAGTCTCTTCGAGCTGTAATAAAGGAATGATGGAAACACATCTAGCCCTTTCCAGCCCTCTATGTTTTCCATTTATATATGTCAATCTAACAGGTATTCCTGGTTCAGTGTCAGCAGTTTTGTACAGGGTTTTTCCTGGAAAAAGGATTGTTCCTGATTAAAGTTTGACAAGTGAGACATCTAGTGGCTGGCTGCGGCAACAGCAATTATCGCAACACCAACTGGATCGAACAGGAGGAAGCAGGGCATGGCATCAGCAGCGGGCTGCTGGGAGCACCGGGATTCTGCCAACCTTTGTTCATTTGCAACCCACCACCTCCCCCATTTATTTTTGCATCCACAGAATTCAAAGACAACTCTACTAATTTAAAAGTGTCTCCTGCTTCCTGGAAGGGACTCACTTCTGGTTCTGTAGCTCAGTTTTATTCTATTGGTCCATCTACAAGCTGGTCATGTGACCTATACAGGAAGTTATTAAAAAACGGGTATGATTGAGTTTGATTGTTTTTTTGTTTTAGTGTGCCCCACATTAAAGGTAAGCACAGGTGGTTCTTACCTTTACTGTTGGGTATATACTTCAGAATTAAGCATCGCAACACCAACCAAAACTGTAAAGCACTCAATAAAGCAAACAATACTAAAAGAAGCTTTGAATAACAAACATTGAGAAGACTTTTTACTGTCTAGTCGAAGCGTTTGTCTTTGGAAGTGTCTTTCAGTGTTTCCAAATACACCCCAAACTCCACAAACACATGGGTTCATTCTACTATCCTCTCAAAGGACTGCAGCTAAGTGATAAACATTAAAGAATGCAAAGTAAATACTGGGGCTTGTGCCAGTTTCCATGTGCTTCTTAAGCAAATCCACCTTCAATTTGCAATGCACTCAGCTTCCATTAGTCAATATGCAGCTGAGCAGGGCTCCCTTAGGGGACAGTGAGGAGGATTGGTCTGTCTCATAACAAACAGAGGCTGCATTTTCATGGAGATGATTTATTATGACTCAGAGAGTTTTCTTAAAGGCAGTGTTTATAATCGTCGCACTGCAGAGGAAATCTCTACTCTGGGAACTGAAGATCCTCGGATGAACCCTTTGCACTAGACAGCTGAAGTGCACAATACACCTGAGCAGCCCGGTCTTATAGCCAAGATTATCAGCTCTTACACTTCACACCCACACCGGTACAAATGCTTGAAGGCAGTAATTACCCAAAATATATCAGAAATTAGCACTGCTGAAATCTGTAGTTGTGACTGCTAAATGTTGTTTGCTCCACTCGTAGTTTAGTGTGTTTAAAAGTAGGCTAGTGATCAAAAAGGGCTTAGGAAATCCATAAAAGCTGTTGGAATGGGAAAAGGTAAGGATAAATAGATCATTTGTGTCTGATTCCAATGCTGTACACTTCTCAGCTTCATGTGGAAGGCAGATTTAAACAACACTGTTTGTTAGACAGCTTGAGTTTAAGTACAAGCATGACACTCATACATACAGATTCACAGGCCCTTTCACATATGGCCAAATCCTGATAATAAGCAGTTCTCTAGTTACATGTAAAGATATATGTGTGACAAACATTGATACTGAAACAGATTATCAAAATCTCTTTTTTTTACCCGAGGATTGTGCTCACAGAGGGGTTTAAAACCAGTGGGTGGTTGTTTTGGGGGAATGCTTCATTATAACAATTTGAAATTGTGCAAGTTTTGTCCCCCCACCATTATGAAGTTGTATACACATTTTCAAATTAATCCATGTATTCTAAAACAAACAAGCATCCCATACAAGAAAATGCAACATTAGTGCACACAGCTATCTTATTTTAAAGAGCAGCTTGAAATGTCATTCTATTTACACATTTCCCAGCCTTGTCTTTTTTTAATGTTCATATAGTGTTTTGGGACCCGATAGCCCAATATTCAGTTACAGGGATGGAGATAAGACTTGCATTGCGTAGAGATTTGATCCATTCATGGCTTTACTATGAGTTTAGTAAGATACACACTAATCAAGCTTGTAGTAAAACCTGGAATAGGTCAAACTGCTATGCAATTATTTTGATCCCTGAGAATGTGGGATATTGTCAGAATGTGTCTTGATATCTGTTTTTACCTTGCTTTGAACTTGATTAACGCTTCTCTGGAGAACTGTAACTTCCAAGCAGAGATCAGCCAAGTTCAAAGACAGTTTAGTCGCAAAATTTGAATGCAATAAGGAAATCTGTTCTGCATTCGGCAGTTAGAAAAGAGAAACGATAAACATCATAAAATCGCAAGTAGGTGAAAAACAAATAGTTTAAAACAAAGAGACACTCACCACAATCAAGTGTTCATCAGATCCAGGTTTGTTTTCAATCTCCAGGTCTTGATCAATTGTGGCGAGCAGACTGATGCTCTGGTCGTGGGATGCTTGCGGAAAGGTGGATTTGACGATCATTGCAGGTCGCAGTTTGCTGATCCTGGCGTGTGAAAGGGAATGGAAAAGGTTTCTCTGACCATCCAGCTCCACACTCTTCTCAATCCCCTCCTCTGCGGGCGGATAGAAGACAAGAGGCCTTTCTGACCTTTGTTGGTGTATCATGAAGAAGTCGTCCTGGTCTCCAGAAAAGCAGCCTGAAATGCATGAACAAAATTTAAACACACTCTTCATTATCTTCTTTATCAAAATATTGAATAGAAATTATTGGGATTGGTTTCCTTTTAACAATTTTACAAAAAACAAAAAAAATATTGAAAAGCGTTTTGACTTTTTCTGAACTTTGAACTGTTTCTCAATGTCCTCAGTGTTGGAATCAGTTGTGCTTTACATTCTGGTGTGATGTGCACTCACTCCCATCATGTGTTCAGTTTTGAAGGATCTGCCACCATTAAGAAATCCTTCAAACTTTATCACATAGGGGTGGAGACCACATCAATCAGTGATATAAGTATGTGAACCAAACCTCATTTTAACATTGAAGACATTGAAAAAGACTTCAAGTCAAAACGATTTTCATTGAATGAGCTCTATTGAGGTGTTATGTTAATAGCAATATAATCAGCATTAGAAAGTACTTGGGTAAAAGATTCCTTTTTTATTTCTTCCTTCTTAAAATTTGATTGCATTGTAGATTTAGTTGCTAAAGTACGACATCAGCATACACCAGGAAAGGAGACAATCAGCTGTCATTCCATACAGTATTTATTCAGGGTTTACAGTGTGGAGAAAGCTAAATAAGTCTGGATCGCTGAGTTTTACTTGAGGTCAGAATACCTTGTTATGCTGTCTCTGTGTTACTGAACAGTGTTTTAATACTGTGCTCTAAGCCAGCATTATCTGTAAGCAATCTCTGCAGCCTGCTGCTGTTAGCATCAGTATGTTTCTGTAAACAAGATACTGCATCTAAGAGCTTGTTATTTGTCATGATATTTTTTTTCATTAACCAGTGTCAGCGTCTGTATAATGAAATGACCTGACATCCTTTTAAAGGCGTGCTTTGTAAAATGAAAGGCATTAACCCAGGTCTCAGCATAATTACACAGGATTTTCCTAAAACCTGTTTCATAAGCGCACTTTCAAAGGTTATACAACATGAACAACAAACCTGAACACCTAGTGAAGAAGCCAGGGCATCAGCTGAGCCAATGCCACTGTAGAATCTAGTGATAGCGTTCCTTTACAACGTGCAGTATGTGCCACTGTTCACTCTATTCAGTATGCAGGACCAGGCTTGCAGCACCTGAGCCAATGAACAGATAGTTTCCTGACCTACATAAGCCCCACCAGTCACATCCATGGTCTTTTACCCAGCATCATATGGCTTCAAAAGCAAGATCAAAGCAAAGGGGAGACAATTTTCACTTTCCACAGCCTGCAAGTCAAAGACTGAATACTAAAATGCAATGACAAATGTGGAAAGTGAGCTCTGATTGTATAAAGAGACAAACATTCCCAAATGCTTCAAAGAGTAGGATTGATTCTTAGAAACAAGACTCTCACTGCATACTTACAAGTATTAAGCTGGGCACAAACATTGTTGCATGCAGCACTCCATAAAGAAGCACAGCCTGTGCAGCATAGAGGAGGCCAGCCTCATGCGATCAATAGGGTGTAGGAACACCATGGGTAACTAGGACTGTGCTAACTTAATGTGGCTTGTCTGCATAGTGTTTCAACCTATGCATATGTATATGTAATTCATGCAGGAATGTTGAAGGATAGAAATAAGCATCTATTCTTCTGAAGACCCATGCCATCAAAGCTTTGCAGCAACAGGGCATTGTGTACTCTTGGGTATGTAAACACCTGCCAACCGAACACCTACTGTCAGCCACCTTGTATATGGTTCTACAAGATGCATCATTTAGAATATGATGCTTCAACATGTATGGTTCAAACTACCATTGAGTTACTGGCTTTTGTTTGAATGTAACCGCAACATAAGTGTATGATGGGCAATCATAGAAATGAAGAATAAGTATGATTTGTTTCTTGTAATTGGGGTAGTCCTGGAGGTGAGAAATTCCACAGATGCCAGGATTTTCAACTACAAATCTATTGGAATGTATCCTGGAGCCTGGTACCCTGTTCATAAGATCACTACAATATTGTGGTGAGTGATTATCTCAATGTTGACTTGTTTTAAACATGATGATTAAACAAAAAATATATGTTTATGGCTTTTGTTCTATTGATTATTATTATTATTATTATTATTATTATTATTATTATTATTATTATTACTTAGCAGCGTAGTTGCTTTTCCTACAAATTGCCCAATTGCTCACCAGACATGTTGAGGACAGTGTCAAAATTTCATTCTAGCAAAGCCATGGAAATGCCAATGGAGAGTACGAGTAAGCTGCTGTCCGTGGTTCTGAAACGCCTGCTTCCAGCAGCCAGACCCCCACCGATTGGAGAGAGGCTTTGATTGGCAACGGAATGACCATTCCTGATCATAAAAATAGCTAAAAAGTTACCTGACAGTGGCTGTTGGGTTGGACTTTTTATTGCTACCAATGTCCTGCTTTTTTCTTTCTCTCTTTTTTTTAAACAATGCATTATTACTTAACGAATAGATATTTAAAAACAAGAACGTACATAAAACACTTGATGCACGAATTATCCTTACCTAACAGAAACTCCTAGACGAATATACACTCACCAAGAAGATACATCTGAAATATATGTTAAACCTGGGTGGGCAATGACTTGTGTCATAAAAACATGCTAGAAATAGAACATGTAGCAATTTGCCGAATGCTATCAGGTTTCACCAACTGAGGTAATTGATTTTAAATTGGAAGTATCTGCCATTTTATAACATTAATAATATCGGACGAGCACTTTTTCCGTGATATGTTTTTTATTTTTATTTTTATAGAGAGTAAACCATTCCCCGAGATCGAAACAAAAACACCCAGAAATCGTTTTAAGGTCGCCATCAGTCACAAAATGCAAAGTCGTTTTCACCTTCCCCAAATAAATGCAACCCTTACCTACAATCTTCAATCGGAACAACACACCCACAACCACCATGAAGCCGCGTCCCCCTTGCATGATGCCGACGGTCAGTGTGTGGATGATGCGTCCTTAAACATTCGCATTAAGAGCGGATTTCTGAACGGCTCGCGTTTTCTTCTTCTTTTTATTCTTTTATTTGTGCAGCTGCCGATGCGATTATAATCCCAGACACCCTACAGAGAATCCAGCGATGTTGTTTTTGCAATGGCGATTCTGCCTTGCATCAATCATACCAATTTACTGTGTCTGGGTGATGCTGGCGCAGCTCGTATATAACTGAGAGTCACCGAGGATAGGCAGTGCTGGTGCATAATTAATATGGGATAGCGCTACTATTGAAAGATACACACACAACTCAAATCGCATGTAGGATGTTTTTTTTTTTTTTTTTTTTCAATAAATAAAACTGCTCACATTGATCCCCGTCCTGCACTGGTAACATGGTGTGTGTGTGTGTGTATATATATATATATATATATATATATATATATATATATATATATATATATATATATATATATATATATACATACACACACACACACACACACACACACACACACACACACACACACACACACACACACACACACACTTTAATTCGTTGTATGGCATAACGGTTGGCTTAAGGTTTGAACTATATGGTTATGTTAATGCTTTTCATTAGGTTACTTGATTACAAAAATCCATGTAACCCATTAATTGCCCCGATAAGTCACGGCTGACTGAATAGTGTCGACCCCTGCCTAATTTACAGCTCACGAGTTGGGCTGAACATAATTGTTTGATTTGAACTCAGGAACGCGACTAGATATTAAAGTTATTATGGGATTCTGATGCAGAACACAGCAATTAAAATAGATCGATTAAACACCTATAAGTTAAGTGCTGTAATTAACAGAGCGTGGGTCCCGTTACTTGGCCTCGCTTTGCACTGTTGCTGCTGTGGGACAACGTCTCACGTAACAGCAGTGAAGCCTCTCCACAGCGCGGCTCAAACTGTGTGAAAGGAACGGCGGTCTTTGGCTTGGGTCCCTAACTGGTGTTTTGTTCCTTCGCAGGTTTAATAGAGTGCAATTAATTGATTAAGAGATGTAGGAAATAAACTACCCCTATGAACAAAGTGATAGTGCTGAAGTGGTGGATTTTCTTTCTTTGTGCAATCTCGTAATAAAACCTGGACAGGATCAAACTGCTATGCAACAGGAACCGTATTGACTTCCCTGTATAATATTAATTATAATGTTCTATTTCCAATGGGGCACCATGTACAGTAACATGACTATCTGAAAGGAGCAAGTAGATAGTTTTGACAGGGAGTGACTGGTTTGTGCAATACTGTCTTGACATCCATTGTTACTTACAAATCCGGAATTTGAGTGGAACAGCTGATGATGAACCTTGCCTGCTTTGTGACTTCCCTGGGAGAGGATAAGCAGCGGTGTGATGCACTTTTACAGCAAGAGAGGCAGGACCACAGCACAGGGGCCAGAGGATATAACCATAAGGTCACACATTCATTCACTTTAATCAAGGGCTTTCCTAGCACTGCTCATTGTTCTGACCAGAAAGAAAGAAAGAAAGAAAGAAAGAAAGAAAGAAAGAAAGAAAGAAAGAAAGAACGAAAGAAAGCATTACAAGGATTAACTAACTTAACAATTAACTAATCATATTTAAACAAAACAAATATATACTGTACCTCAGAGTGAACAAATGAATGAATGGAGCTGCACGAGAAGTATGATTTATGGAATTAAAATCGCCCCTATGAAGTTGCGTCTCCACTTTACACAACTTCCCATATACACACACAATCTGTATTTGCAAAGTACTACCTGTGACGCTGTTAGTCACGTCACACTTTCATTGAATATATTACTGTGAGCTTCTGCGCAATGATTACCTGCCATTAAAAAAATGTTTGAATTTCATTGGAATCTGTTGTTGTATATGTATTTCCCTGTGTTATCATCCCATCCAATTCCTGCTGTCATTTATGGTGCAGCCTCTAAAAGGAGTGTCTGAAAGGTTGCAGCTCAGAGTAGCTATTAGCAAAGGTTCACGCATCTTCCTGTGGTGCTGGTAGATACAATAGCCACAAATAATTGCCTTATACTGGTTACTTTATGCAGCTAAATATTAATGTAGAAGTACTGACCTCTTTTGAGCAGTTCATTTTTTTGTTAAAATACCATATTTCTGTTTTGTTCCCAATGCAAGCTTCTACTGCAACAGGTGCAACCCTTTTTTCAGTTCATGAAGAGACTTAGAGGGCACATTCAATCATTAAACCTCTCAATCAAACTTTCAGACTAGTGAGGATCCCTCCTGCCTAAACACACCACTGCAGAGTGAATATGTGTTGGTAATCATATGAAAGAAAATGTGTTAATGTTAAGCCCGTTTACTGGAGGTGACATTGCCATAAGTAAAGTTTTTAAGGCAACACCACTTGGCCTTAGGCTTAGAATGATTGAATAAAAAGGCATGCACAGGAATGTATGTGCAAGGAGATCTGTGGTAAACCATTAACCACAGTAACCTTGAATAAGAGAGTAGTTAGTTGTCAGATTCGCACATACTCTGAATATATATATATATATATATATATATATATATATATATATATATATATATAATATATATATATATATATATATATATATATATATATATATATATATATATATATATATATATATATATATATATATATATATATATATATATATATATATATATATATATATATATATATATATATATATATATATATATATATATATATATATATACTCTTAAACTCAGTGGAGACATTCAGGAGGGCACAGAGATGTTTCAGACTCCTGTAAGTGGATCGTTCGTGCACTGGGCTTGCAATGTTTCAAGATGACTTTCAAGAATAATCAAGAATAATCAAGAAGCTCACACAGACTCATTCGATTCAAAGTTTTAATGAATCAGAATAGTATTAGTATTGGGTGAAAACTATATTTCCCTTTTAACATCAAAAGACACCCTCCTTAGTAAGTTCGTTTTACTATATGTATAGATGTGGTTTAACAATTAACTGAAACATATTGGATAGAGGCTGCTAGAAGGTTCATAGCAAACTCCTAAGCCTGCAATTATAGAGCCAATTATTTTCACTTAAATCCAGTCTATCAAGAACATAGTCAAAATATAACAGTCCAATTTTAGCTATTTGATGCTTTCAACTAAACTTGACCTCCCTCTGTTTTTATAAAAATCCTGTTCAGACAAGTTCCGAACCACCTGCTTCTCTGTCGAGGTCATCCATCACTAATAGAAGACTCTTCTGTAAGCATTTTCTCAGATGTATGGCATAATATGGGCCTATGCTATGACTCCCTCTCATTTGTTATACTAGGTCTTCATTAATTTCTATGATTTAATGAAGCCGTAGACAGTTCGCCATATACTCCCCTTCATGTACCAGAAGGTATTTTTAAAAAAAGATCAATCACCATAGAAACCTTTGATTTTAAACTGCTGACCAGTAAGTCTAGATTCAATTGCCAAGAGTTATTATCTCCAGTTAGCCCCCATCTGGTACTGTTCCATTTCAAGCAAAGACAAGGTTAACAAACTAATTACATTCTCTTTGACAGATCCTACTACATTCCTTACACAGACTGGCACCATTATGCTTTGATTGAAGTTTTTACTTTAAGCTAATTTCTGCACTATATTCTATTATTTTCCAACTTAACAGTTCTTGTTATAATAAAACATTTACACTTATATTCTGTTTGAATTATTCTAGAATACCTGTGTTTAGCTTAAAGACTATTTTCAGATCAAGCTTACTTCTCTAAATAAAAAACTTGATGCTCGTGTCTGCCTTTCTCCTCAAGGTCATAAGCCTTGGCACCAGTAGCTCAAACTAAGACAAGCTTAGCTCATTTCACAGGTGTTTTTTGGTCAGCGTGACCCCAACCCAGCTCTCTTTTTACTCAGACTTGCAAAGATCCAATAATATTTTTTACTGTTGTAACAGAATAAATAAGAATATAGAATACTCTAACATAACTATAGGTTAATACAGAGCATATTATAACTTTTTGTATGGACAGTGTGTTTTAACAATTTGTTTAGTATTTCTGTTGGTTTTATATTCTTTAAAACACAGTACAGTTTTTGCAACATTTTAACACACATGCAGTTTCACAAATGTTCAATTTGCATCCCAAAGATCAGCCTGTTTCCAATAGCTGTGACAGTGTTGGGTCAGTTTCTGCTCTCAGTGAGTCTGTCAAAGCCACCACAGGTGTGTCTTTAAAATCCTGATACCTGCAAAAAACTTCAATCTTGTTAGCAGGGTTCCTAAGACACATTCTCATTCCCATCATCACTGGGCAAATTTCAAATAAATTAAACTGTTTCTATCAAAGAGACATGTATCTCTGCCATATACACCTTTCACTCAAAAAAGGTGATCGCACATACAAGGGAAGAAAGGTTTTAGGTTCATTCATGACATAGTGGTTAGTTGCACCTGAGTGGGGTAACATCTGAATAACTAATGTTTATTATATTTAGTAAGATAACAGAAGCAAACTGTAGTCACGTAGCCTCTGAGCCTATAAATATCAGGCATAGAGGCGACACAGACAGAGAAACTCCCAGTGCCTCCAGGATCATCGTGAACCACCGGTGTATCGTCTGAGGGCTCTCTCCAGACATGGAGGTAATCCGATCAATTGCCGATTTCTTTTAATACAAGTGCCACATATTGTATCTAAACAACATTCAGTGTAGAATGTAATGTTTGGTATTTGGAACTAACAAGTAGTAAACATTGTTAAGATTTGAAACATGGTCTGCTGTCATCCTTACAGTGCAACAAAGTAGTTAATTCTATGTTTACTGTAATTCATAAACCTTACGCCACTGCAAAGCATCAGAAATCACTTCATTGCTTGGCCTGTTTGCATTGATATAAATGAATGGATTAAGTTATGAAGGTTTATCAAGTAAGTATGAAAACCATATATTTGATTGTTAAATAAAGTTGGAGGACTAAATGTAAATGGCACTGTACTCTGGTTGACAAAAATATTTAAAAAAGATAAGGAATATAATGCACTCCATTGACAATGCAAACCTGCTGTAACAGTGGGGCAGTACAGCTTGAAATAAACAGACAAATGAGTAAGACTCATCCCACTTAACAAGTGGATAAGCCCAGCTTTCGTGTGGTCCCAGAAACAGCTGCACTCAGAACCTTTAAAATGCAATGAATGGATTTGTAAAGGTTTAGAAGCATAAATAGAACCGATAGAAAAATAACTAATGGATTTCACAGGCATTCCACTCTTTCCTGGCTGCTAGGCAAGATGTTTTTGACCTACTTTCAGCTGCAGCTCTCACATAGCATGAAGTGAAGAGAAATCAACAAAAAAACAAAGGGAGACCGCATCAAAACAAGAACAACAACTCAGGTAGGACAACCATTAAATGTATTTATCTAAATGCTAGAAGTATCAGAAACAAAATTCTAGAACTTGAAGCTACTGCACTAACAGGTAACTATGATGTGATAGGTGTTACAGAAACGTGGTTGTCTGAGAGTGATGAGGACGAATATAATATTTGTGGGTATACACTGTATAGGAAAGACAGGCAGGACAGAAGAGGAGGAGGGGTAGCGCTATACATAAGAAACAGTCTTGAAGCCCAGGTATTAAACCTGGACAAAGAAAATAAAACAGAATCAATATGGGTCAGAATAACGGACAAAAATTCAAAGGGCATAATAATAGGAGCATGCTATAGACCGCCAGATTTAGACGGTGAGCAAAATAATCTGTTATACAATGACATTAGAAATGCGTGTAGCAAAGGAGAAGCCATACTAATGGGGGATTTCAACTTCCCCCAAATAAAATGGGAAAACCCGATGGGTAGCATGAAGGATGAAATAGAAATGGTGGAAATGACAAATGACTGCTTCCTAACACAATTTGTCAAGGCACCGACTAGAGGGGAGGCATGCCTTGATTTAGTCTTTTCAAATAACGAAGATAGAATAACTAAAACAGAGGTCAGAGAACCACTGGCAAACTCAGACCACAACATGGTCTCATTTGAAGTGTTTTTTAAAACCCCAAAAGTAATGACTAAAGCTAAGGTTTACAATTTTAGAAAAGCAAACTATGAAGGTATGAAACAGAGACTAACAGAAGTAGATTGGAGTAAAATAGAGAAAACACCCACAGAAGAAGGATGGTTGTTCTTCAAAAATGTAGTACTAGAGGCGCAAAACAATTACATCCCTAAAGTAAACAAATCTAAATGTAAAACTAAATTGCCAAAATGGTTTAATAGATCAATTAAAAAAAATATTCAGCGAAAAAAGGCACTTTACAGAGCATTAAAAAAGGACCAAAAAGAAAGTACGCAGAAAGAGTACACAGAACTGCAAACGCAAGTCAAAAAGGAAGTTAGAAAGGCCGAGAGAGAAGTAGAAATGAACATTGCTAAGGGAGCTAAAACCAATTCCAAAATGTTTTTCCAATATTACAACAGCAAGCGAACATTCAAAGAGGAGATTAAATGTTTAAGAGATACAAATGGCAAAATCGTAGATGAAGAAAAAAAAATAGCAAATATATTAAATGATTACTTTTCACAAGTTTTTACATGTCATCCAGTTCCTATCCAGTTTTAAATAACTTTAGCATAACTGAGGCAGAAGTGTTAAAGGGACTAGGAGCTCTTAAAATAAACAAATCCCCTGGGCCAGATGAGATCCTCCCAGTAGTACTCAAAGAAATGAAAGAAGTAATTTACAAACCGCTAACCAAGATCATGCAGCAGTCTCTTGACACAGGGGTGGTACCGACAGACTGGAAAATTGCAAACGTAATACCGATCCACAAAAAGGGAAACAAAACTGAACCAGGTAACTACAGACCAGTAAGCCTGACTTCTATTATATGCAAACTTATGGAAACTATAATAAGATCCAAAATGGAAAATTACCTATATGGTAACAGGGTCCTGGGAGACAGTCAACATGGTTTTAGGAAAGGGAGATCGTGTCTAACTAACTTGCTTGATTTTTTTGAGGATGCAACATCGATAATGGATAATTGCAAAGCATATGACATGGTTTATTTAGATTTCCAGAAAGCTTTTGACAAAGTCCTGCACAAAAGATTAATTCTCAAACTGAACGCAGTTGGGATTCAAGGAAACACATGTACATGGATTAGGGAGTGGTTAACATGTAGAAAACAGAAAGTACTGATTAGAGGAAAAACCTCAGAATGGAGTGTGGTAACCAGTGGTGTACCACAGGGATCAGTATTAGGTCCTCTGGTATTCCTAATCTACATTAATGATTTAGATTCTGGTATAGTAAGCAAACTTGTTAAATTTGCAGACGACACAAAAGTAGGAGGAGTGGCAAACACTGTTGCAGCAGCAAAGGTCATTCAAAATGATCTAGACAAGATTCAGAACTGGGCAGACACATGGCAAATGACATTTAATAGAGAAAAGTGTAAGGTACTGCACGCAGGAAATAAAAATGTACATTATAAATATCATATGGGAGATACTGAAATTGGAGAAGGAATCTATGAAAAAGACCTAGGAGTTTTTGTTGACTCAGAAATGTCTTCATCTAGACAATGTGGGGAAGCTATAAAAAAGGCTAACAAGATGCTCGGATACATTGTGAAAAGTGTTGAATTTAAATCAAGGGAAGTAATATTAAAACTGTACAATGCACTAGTAAGACCTCATCTTGAATATTGTGTGCAGTTCTGGTCACCTCGCTATAAAAAAAATATTGCTGCTCTAGAAAGAGTGCAAAGAAGAGCAACCAGAATTATTCCGGGCTTAAAAGGCATGTCATATGCAGACAGGCTAAAAGAATTGAATCTGTTCAGTCTTGAACAAAGAAGACTACGTGGCGACCTAATTCAAGCATTCAAAATTCTAAAAGGTATTGACAGTGTCGACCCAAGGGACTTTTGCAGCCTGAAAAAAGAAACAAGGACCAGGGGTCACAAATGGAGATTAGACAAAGGGGCATTCAGAACAGAAAATAGGAGGCACTTTTTTACACAGAGAATTGTGAGGGTCTGGAATCAACTCCCCAGTAATGTTGTTGAAGCTGACACCCTGGGATCCTTCAAGAAGCTGCTTGATGAGATTCTGGGATCAATAAGCTACTAACAACCAAACGAGCAAGATGGGCCGAATGGCCTCCTCTCATTTGTAAATTTTCTTATGTTCTTATGTTCTTAAGTGTTGCCATTGCATGCCAGTCCCTCCTTTACCATACCTCTCTGGGCTTTACAATGCTTTACCATGCCTTCACTATACTTTGTTACACTTTGCATTGCTATAGGAAACTTGTATAAGGAATAATACAGCCACATGAATTAGCTTCTTTGCTATTTGAAATATTTTAACACCAAATCCTCATTTAAAATAAACTCTCATTTTTTTCCAAGCTTGCCTTTTCTGAGCCTAGGCGTTTAAGAGTGCAGCAACTTATAGCCCACATTAAATTACTCTGCACTAGATAAAAAATGAATGATCCATTTAAACCTCATGATTGTGATGACATTGCATCTCTTCCCTTAATGCACTACATTTCCTTGGGTAAATAGAATCAATACTGGAAAAAATACCTTGATACTGTAAAGTGTGACCCAAACGCCACCTGGGTTTATGTCTGTGCTGTTTGCTTCTAAAATAATTCAGATAAGTTTATTATACAAGCCCCCTAGGACAGACTAAAGCCCATTTATCAAATTCTGATCTATTAGTGCTCTATAGTCTTTTAGTTTAATGAGCTGATTACATCACATGTTTGAACATCACTTAGTGCTGTGCATCCAAATGGTACTATTTATATAGAATCTGCTTTCATATGAAATGATGTCACGCAGCTTGGGGTCTTTATTAGTTGAATATATACCTGGTACAAGTTTGCTGGCTCTTTAGTTACCAAGGATTTAACCATAGAAACATTAACCAAGCATCAAGGAAACCACAACAACAAAGTCATTACAAATGCACAGGTCTCGCTTTCTGCCTATTGAGAGTATTTGTGGTCGTTCTAATATTAAATATCCAGCTGTGCCACGTTTATTCTTATCACTATTAGGGAGTCTTCTGTTTTCACTGTATCTTGAACCAAGGTGGTAATATTCTGCACATTGTTACGTTATAAAGCCCTATACATCTTTAGGGAAATAGTGATTGAAACATTACACAGGGCCAGGGCTAGATGGCGCACAAGTCTTTAATATCTGTGAAAGAATTTGATTTGACACAGGTAAAAAGTGTTTTATTATTAATAATAATAATAATAATAATAATAATAATAATAATAATAATAATAATAATAATAATATATTGTACTAATGCAGTACTGAAATCATTTACAGCCACCCCAAGATTTCTCCTGGGTTACTTGCAATCCTGTTTTAAAACACTTTTAAGAGCTTTTAATTCTGTAACGACCCATCTGGAGGTCTCGGCACAGTGCACTCGCGCTCCAGAGGGACTTTGTTATTGCTGTTGCATTGCTGTTATTGTAAGGTGCACAGGGTACATCAGGCAAGGACTCTACAAGCCTGGTCCTGGAGAGCCCCTCTCCAGCAGGTTTTCTAGGTGTCTTTACATCAGCAGTGGCTAAAGATCTGGAACACCTGCTCATCCTGACTATTTAAGCCAATAACTGGTTCAATTAAGTAACTGAGAGATTGATTGAAACGAAAAGCAGCAGCCACAGTAGCTCTCCAGGACCAGGGTTGGAGACCCCTGTTCTAGGGGGTGTGGGGTGGTAGTTAGCTATGGGGAGATTCAGGGTGAGTAACGAGGTGTGAGAGCCGCAGAGGGGGTTGTGTGAGCGTGGGTGTCAGTGGGTGCTTGGGGTGGGAAGGTCTGGAGGTCCAGCGAAGCACAGTGATTGGTGGGAGGGAGCTAGTGGGGCAGGAGCAGAGGTCTGTATTGGGAGGAGGGAGTGATTGGGGGGTGTGTGCTGTACGAGAGTGATAGAGAAAGACTGGTGCTGATTTACTGAGAATCGTGTGAGACCTATCGGGTAGCTGTGGGACTGCCTGTGGGTAAGGTATGAAAAAGGGTTAGGTTACTGACAAGAACAGAGAGAAGGATACAGGATCGAGGGTTTATCGTGGGCTTTATTGTTTTGGTGGTGTGGTTCTGGCCTGAACAGGGACCCTTAACGTGTCACGAAGGGCAATAAAAAGCTTCACGGAGCGTTGCACCTGCACCACTTGTCTGTCTATCATTCTTAAAAAAAAAAGTTCAGATATTGCGACCCCGGCCATTACAACACTTTAGTTTAATGCATTTCTAGCTCATTTAAAAACACTGATCTGGATTCACTAATACACACCAGAATCACAGTGCATTTGGTGTTAATGCAATTTCTAGTGCTAGAAAGACTGGACTTGCAGCATTCAGAACCAAAACAAACCAAAAAAAAACACAAACATTGAAATTGTGGAAAATATAAAATATCCGTGTGTGATAGGGGGTGTTTGGGGGAGTCACTGATGCACCTGGAGCCAGAGATGTTTATTTGAGATGCCGCTTTTATTTTGGTTACCAGCTATTTTATTTCTGTGTTTTGTTGTGCTTTTGTCACAGTCCTTTCAGCACATGCAGGTGCCAGTTAAATAAACACCAAAGTGAGAAAAACAAAGGTGAAAGTACAAAACAAATACTGCTTTACGCAGGGTCTCGATACCCTGCATGTCTGCGGGGTGTGATTTGTTAATGACGTCCCCTATTCCTCACTATGGACTATGGGGTTGCCCTGATGAACTTACACAACATCCCAGGACAGGTATAAAAGTAAATTCAGCGGTCGTCTACATTCTACATTCTACAGCTGCCTTCCAATTCCACCTGTTGCTGTCCCAAGCACAGACACACTTAATTTGTACTCCTGTATACCCTTGTTCTCTGTTCTATTCTGATTCTCTGGCCAGGGCTTCTGCCAGATTGTATCCAGTCAGGACTACCAGAGGAATATGCAAGTGTCAATTTTATGGGAACGACCGTCCCTCCAAGACCCGCCCCTAACCAGTCAAAGAGGTCCGAGCAACACACCCGTGCTCAGCCATGATTGACAGACGGGTGCCCCGCTGGCATCACAAAGGAATATCCACTAGAAACTGTCTTCAATGCATCAGATGATTCTTACTGGTTAGGTTTAGGGTCAGGTATTGGGTTAGGGTTAGGTTTTTCAGGGCTGGGGTTGCTTAAGGTTAGAGTTGAGGTTGGGTTAGGGTCACGTGGATTGATTTTGTAGAGCTGTGAGCTCTGGAAGTGAAAGGTGGGAGTAAATGGCAAATGCCCTCGATTCATCTGATGCCCTTAGGACACTTTCTAGTGGATATTCCTTTTTGCTGCCCCCTCTGCAGGATCATGCATGAGCCCAATAGCCAGCACAGGTCTCTTCTGTCACACCGTGTTTAATGTGCTACCTGGTGTAATACTTTATGTATCTGTGTTCTGTATTATGCTCTATTAGCCCATTATATACAATGCTTATTAACTAGTTCAGGACTATCAAGACTCTTCAATGTAGATTTGAAGAATATCAGTACTCAGGCTTCAGTGTGCATTTCTTCACCTAAGGGCTTATTTATGTCATTAAAACCAAGCCAAGTGCAACAGCCTTGTGTAGCTTTCTTTTATCTTTTATACAGCATTCAATAACTATTGTTTTGTTTTTTTATTCTGTAATAGCATGGAGTCTGGACCTGTACATGCACAGCTTCTGCAGACCAGATTGCAGATAAGATATAAAATAGCTTAAACTCTAGGCTAAGAGAACACACTTCATAGGCTAATGCAGGGAGATGTTATTGGAATGGAAAAGCAGGGCACATGTGCTTGTTGTTTTACCTATGTGTATAAAGGTAAACTCTTCCCTACCTCGCCTCCTTCCCATTCCATACCCTGTCCTCTGCTCACTCCCTCTTAGTGTGTGCTAAGAAATAACCCTAATAATACTAATAATAAAGGTATTTATAGGCAACACTATATTTGCACCTGATAGTATTCACAAAGTGACAGTTCAGATGGTCCTGATATAGAGACAGGGCCTCTCAGACACAAGAAATCAAGAAAAAACAAAAACAGCACAACAGCTTTCAGGTACACTAGTAGCTCTTTAATATTTACTGACTGAAGTCTTCCTCTAACAGACAAAGCACATAGCAATGTGACGTTTAAACCATTACCAAAGAAGCTAACGAGAAAGCATGAAGCAAAGTTATTAAAGCACGAAACAGCACATTATTAAAATTCCACTTGAATAATGATCCATCAATAAAGCAATAGGCGACGCTAGTAGTATCCTGCATTTTTAATAATCTCAGAGTATTGTGGTGGTAGATTTCCATTACTGTAGTTGCTTTTCTTTCTCACCTGGCAGTACATTGTCATTGACAGGATCATACCAATCAACTGAAAAAGAGACAAAGCAATAGTTAATGAAAACACAGTAACTTAGACGACAGTCATGAAAATGAACATGTATTTCAGTATGACCCTTCCTATTCAAGCCAAAATGGCGAAAGGCCAGGGAGATCTGTACTACAGCTTTGACTTCCCAAGTCATTTCCCATATTAGCAGTAGGCCTACCTTCAAATACAATATTCAAAACACGTGTTAAATTCAAATCCAGCGACAGAATCTTACTATCCCAAGAGCGTAATTATCTGAATTCGACTGTCACTCACAAGGAGCTTTAAACCCCACTCGCCCCTTTGTCTTCTGATTCCTCATTCCATTCCAAACAGAATTCAATAGCAGATCAATATTTGCTTTTACACCAAATTGCTTT
Organism: Polyodon spathula; assembly: GCF_017654505.1. Taxonomy (NCBI): domain Eukaryota; kingdom Metazoa; phylum Chordata; class Actinopteri; order Acipenseriformes; family Polyodontidae; genus Polyodon; species Polyodon spathula. Next base: position 47,424,686 of record NC_054541.1, on the reverse strand, counting down.
TTACAGATTAATCTCTTACATTTGCATGGCTCTCCCATATTGCATTTGCTGTAGGTGTTGTGCATTCTGTCAGGCCGCCCATGCTTATTTTTAAATGATTTATCGAAAACTCTAACATCTTAATGCTGCAATTGAATATAAAACAAAATTGCAAATGGCCCTGTCAAATTGTACTGTTCTCCTGTGAAATTCAGCCATACACTATACAGCACACAGCATGATGTTAAAGTCTGTGTGTTTCATTCTTGTTTACGGAGATGTGTCTTTATTGTAACGGAAACGGACGTGGTAATTCAGAATGATCTAATCACATGTGTGGTAAGGTTAGCTCACCTCAATTGAAAACATAATGCTGTGAATGTGCTTCTGTTTTGTTTTTGTCTCTGGGTGCCATGGCGTGAAGGGAGTTATATAAAACATGGTGTACGGTTCTAAACCAGTATTCATTCTTACCGCAATGACTGCGAATCCAAAGGTGAATCCAAGAAACAATTTAAAAGCAAGCTCCAATATTTCAAACACCACGTACATACAAGGCTGCAGAAATAAAATAAAAAAAAAAAACACAAAACAAATTAAATAGTCGTATTATTTATTTTACTAAAATCTTGCAAAATCAGTATTGACAGTAGAGGACAATTTGTTAACTGTGAGTTTGTTGTTACACAAATAAGGGTATGAAATAATTCTGCTGCCATTATTCTTTACTATTTGTTAGGTACACTTTCTTGCCACAAGATGGCGGCGTTGTGTAGTCTTGGCCCTGGTCTATGGGCAATATAATTCAGATTATGAGGGGCAGTCTTTTTCTTAAGTGAGAGAGGATCAGCAGCCGGAAGACAGAGAGCACTAGAAAAATGAATAAATACATCTGTACATACGGTAACTGCATCATAGCGGTGTCATGTTATCAAAATTGTTCAGCATTACAGTAGCTGACTGTGCAGGGTTGCATTTGCTCTCTGTGTGAAATGGTGCAAATGTATGACAGCAGCAGATGGAACAGGACTAATTACTGGACTTACCTGTTTGTACACCTTTCTGGGAAGGTCGTAATTTGTCAACCAGGACCTCTTTTCCTGGATAAAAAAACAAAGAAGTTTTCTAATCAAAGAATCTGGATGCAGATATAACAGGCAATATTGTATTGGGTCGTTGATTTGTGACCAACCTCCTCCTCCATGTTACACACACACACGAGAACTGACAACTCTGAGTCAACCACCCTGGCCTTCACATCAACATTACACACACGGCAAGAGTGAGCTGAAGAAAGCCCATTTATCACATGATCTCCAGCGGCACCTCACCAACAATGCCATGAGCTACAATGGCATGGGCCATTGGCCAATGGGAAACCACTTCGGTAAGGCTCCTGGGTGTGCTGTAATTAACACACCAGACTATTGTTCAAATCAAGAACAGAACACTGAGTAACACAGGGCTGGTAAGGAGTTGTGCGGAGCATGTGCAGATACACATACAGCATGCTGTGGCTTATCTAGCTGACGTAGCGTGCTGGATTTTGGTCAGGTGGAACACAGTGATGCACTTTCAGTTTGTCTTTTTTTTTAACAAGAACATTTATTCCTTTTCAAACAGGAGTAAAAGATGTCAGAATTCCACCAATGCCTTTAAAGTTGGGAACTAAAATGATTTGACACAAATATATGTCTGAAGAAAATGTGTTTGAATTACTGCTGTACACACCTGCACCTCAACACAGTCTGAAGCGCTGAAGGCCACACAGTTGCATGAGTCTGGGATTTGACTTCCCCAGTCTTCGTAACCATTGACCAGTCCACAGCACTCACCGCCCTGTTGAATAAAGACATAATTAATATCATGTGTGGGTTTATCTCAGTAGGAGTCTGTTCACCAAGCAATGTATCTCAAACATGGCCAATGTTTAACATTTTGGCAAAAACAATCAGGATCCGAAACTGTGATGTCACAGTCACCTATTCACTTAAGTGATTGCTGCTTTCTGGTTCTAAATAAACCTGTGTTTATATTGGAAAAGCATGTCTCTGATCTGGCATTTAGTATTAATGCACATGTATGATATTTCATACAAAACTATAAAACAGTAGTTCTCATTTTAGAAATAATAAAAGGTAAAACTATACTCATTTTAACAGCAATTGATAACATCTCTCTCTCTCTCTCTCTCTCTCTCTCTCTCTCTCTCTCTCTATATATATATATATATATATGCACTCCACAAGCTGTACAGCAGGTCAGCTTCACTGTGCATGTGACCTACAGCACTGCAGAGGCAGTGTTTAGAATCCAGGATCAAACATCTTTCACAGTATTGCATATTTACAGAATATATCCTGAATTAAAGAGTGAATAAAACAAAAACTAAAATAACGAAAACATCTTCAACACAAGAACAGGATACAGACAATGCTTATAAAAACAATGATTACCTTCTGCAAGCTATCCCAAGATGTGCCGGCCTTTTCAAGCAGAGGAATGTGATTTCTAAAGCCTGTTTCAATCTCCTCAAATACCTTAAACAGATTAAAACAAGAAAAACAATTTTAAAAAATGCATTATAAAACTAAAAAGCAAGAACAGGGAATAAGCAGTTTATTCTTCAATTTTTCAAATTGCAACCTTACCTATATTCAGTGTGTATATGCAGGCTGTCTGTATGACCATTCAAATATCTGTGTGTCATTCTTACATTTTCAAATGAGTGAAAAACATGAAGAAGATGTATTAGAGACGTTCCATACCTTCGATTTGAACATGGCCATGGGTACAGCAACAATGAGCAGGACAATTAAGCAGATTAACAGTCCAGTGAAAAACTGTAGAAACAAAAAAACACACACACACATTTTATATATATATATACACACACACACACACACACAGACACACACACACACACACACACGTAGCAAGCTGTCAAGGGTTACTTCCTAGTGTATACCTAAAATAAATCACGCAAATTGCTATTTAAAACTGTATTTTCCATCTAATGAGTGATCGATAAAGCAATTGATTTCACAGTATACTGTACATGAGATCCTACTGACACACTTGATAAGGGGCTCTTTGCTTTATATTAATAAGTGAGTGCAGTTACCATGGCATCAAAAGCCTATAAGTACTGAACCTGCAGTTCTTGTTTTCCAGCACACTTTCCCTTGACAAAGGTATAAATGTTGGGAAGTTGGTTGTTTTGACCAAACACTATAAACAGATAGCAACACTAGCCCTTCCTCACCAGATTCCTATTGTGTTCTTAATTAAACCTCCATCCAGGCCCAAAAGCAGTGAACTATACCACCAAACCTGTTAAAGCTGATGAAGAACGGCACTCTAGTACCATGCCTAGAATATATTACACTATATACAGCATATATAGTGCATTTTCATAGCTGGTCACACAAGTGAGAAGGCTATAGTCAGGGTTAGGTACTGCAACTATTTACTGTTTAAGTTTGACCTTTAACTTTTGTTGACCCCAAAATTCTTCTTAGATTAGGTGGAACCTTAAAAGCAATCTACTGACAATCAGGAAAGAGTAATATTAATGAAAGAAAAACAAAATCACAGCTAAAATACCCTACTTACCAGACCCAGCATACATTTGTTCTCCTTCTTGGCACCATACCCTCCACAAAATGCAATTGCCATGGTGATCCCCCCAATGACAATGGCAACATCCTTGGGATAATTCAGTGTGTCCCTCTCTGGCTGCAAAAACATTCAGAACCATGATTAGACACCCGATACCCATATGCCCAGGTGCCTCAATGAGTGAACTGTGCTGAAGTGCTGTATAATAATACACTATATGGTGATTTCTGACTAATGTCAGTAGCGCAATGGATAGGTAACTATATCTCCACTCCCTGAGGTACAGTGATTGAGTTCGACTCTCAGAATCGTTTTAAAAGAAGTATAAGAGAATCATAAATCTTTCCATTGACAATAAGACGTCTATACTATATAAGTTACACACACACATTGGCAGATATCATACATCTAAAATCACAAGATGGACATTTTACAGAAACAAAGCATGTCCGGGATCTGTCCCTGCTTACATGAGTTGGCTGAACAATCTGGTAAAATATAGTTCCAGCGTGATGCCTGTTCGTGCAGGACTTGCTATAACAGCTCTGCAGTAAGGGTTGTGTTACAGAACACCTCGATTTGAACCGATTGATTCTGTGGGCTGCACAGTTAGCACTGTGTCACTCTGTCACAATGGGATTAAGCACTGTTTTCTCTTCTGACAGTACATCATTTTATTACAGGAATGGTTCTTAATGGTAAGTTAGGTGAAGTTTAGTTAATTAGTTTGATGGTCTACCAGAGAGTAGGAAGTACCATCCCTAATTTAAACATGACACACCCTTCTCAGTGCATTTTGCATAGCTATCAGGAAGTCGTGGGCAGCTGAGCTGATCGACTTGATTTCTTACCTCAGCTATGTGGTATCTCTTGGCAACTATCCCTAAGATTAGTAAGACACCCCCAGCAACCTGAAACACACAACATCAACATTCATTAAAGTTGAACAGTTCCAAACACAGCCACACACATTTTGTGAATATAATACAGTACAGTCAGATACCCAGCTAGCTTCACCTCGCTAAGCGAGTTTCCCTTAATCCTGACCTGACCCCCAAACTTCCATTCAGTCCTGGAACTCTCTCAAGCAAAGCTTTGCACTGTGAAATACCTGGTGGTGGTTCTGTCAGGACTATCTGCTTGAGCCCTCTTCACAGTGGGTGAATGGACTTGGGCAAGGAGTTTATTTTTAATGCTTTTGGTGTGCCAAGGAAATGTGCTTGTCTTCTTAGTTTTGTTCACCACTCATTTGGTGTGAAGAGGCTTTAGTTAAGAATGAGACTCTCAAACTCATGTCCACTGAATTGTGACCTCAGCCAGATTTAATTTTAGGAACCCAGAATTGAAAGGAACGAAAGGTGAGTGAATAAGCCGACTGCGCCAATTAACCAGAAAGCAATTCCTTCATAACCAGAACTTCTGGATAGTAGAAACAGGCTGTTCTGCGGAAGACAGGGCATGCAAAAGGAAGCAGATCTACTGAGAACCAAGGCATCAGTCAGGATTTGAACGTCACAGACAGCAGCACATTGTTTAAAGTTAAACATTAAAGTTAAATAAATATGTGTTATGTGTATAAATGTTGTATCTAATAATATAGGGTGGACAAGAGGTAAGTAACACATAATAATTAACTCACGCAGACCCCACCAAGGCTCACATGTTAAAGCTTACACTCTTATTTGAACATAGAAACATGGCATTGTACATAGAAACATTGGATTCTTTCAACCCTGAATTGGAACAATTGTTTCATATTATTATTCTAATGCAGAAAAGTTTCCAATAAGCAATAAGTCCTATTTCAGAGGGCATTATCAGGTATTTATGACTAAACGGTCCTGGAAATGTTCAATGTAGAGGGGCTTACTGCTTTTATACTTCAGTGTTACTTGTTTCAAAAAATGGTATTGGCATAATATGGTGGGGGTTCGATTAGAAAGAGGGTTTGCCATGTTCAAAAAAGGATATTTGATTACAGTGGACAATGACGCACAAAGGCTTCATATTGTTTTGTTTATACAGTTCCATGCTTTCTGTTCTGAAATAATGTAGGTACTGGATCCGGGATGGCCCCTTACCAAAGACACAAAAAGAAAGAAAATTCAGGACTGAAGAGACACGCAGAGAGGGAAAAGCACAGAGACCTTAGTTTTGACACTGATGCAAAGAGAAGCCAACAAACCATTAACAACCAATTTAAGTACATCTGGGTAACACTTTACATTAAAGAGGTAATTTTCAAAGAAGAGCCAGTGGGGGATAAGACATTATTTCCAGTATTTTTCTGCAAATCTGTTTTTCCCTCTAATTCAGTATTTTCTAAAGCTGCAGAAAACTCGACGGGAATCTATCCGCTAGTTTGGTTCATTAGTTATTCAGACACTTTCTTTTTGGGAGAATATATAATGATCTAAATAACTGTGCCTGGGAGCCGATGGCTGTTGTGGGATCAGCGCCCCGCATCAAAACCATCAACGGGAGGCCTTCCAGGCCACCCTCGTTGTGATTGCAGAGGTAAACAAGTGGTCAGAGACTGAGAAGGCGGGAGGCACCTGATCGCTGCACTGGATGGGGAGGTTCAGAAGTGCGTTCTTATGCTAAGCACGTGTTTTGTAAAGATACAGTTTACACATGTAGTAATTTGTTTTACATTAAATAATGCCAGTTGGGGTTAATGAACGGTAAAGTGTGTTATAGTGCTCGGTAGATTTTTTAAATAAAAAAGGAAAAGCTAAAAAGGCAACGATACACTGAAGACAAATTCTTTACATTGAGGCATAGCATTTTCTTGACAATAGAAGTAACTCTAAAGTACATGTGGAAGGGGTGTGGGTAATTCACTGACTAGGAGACAGACAGGTGTAATTGAAAACACCACCCAGGTGCCCAGTTTTATTTGAGAACAGTTCTTGCTTTTTCCGGCAGAGGGCACTGTTGACCGTGGGCTGCCTATCAACGATGATAGACAGCACCACGGAAATAACACAGCTGGTACGCGAACAGCAAGTGCACTCGCAGGTGCTCAAAGAAATAATAATGAAAACAGAAGGTGAAAAGAACAATGGAAAATAAAACAGTAGTAAAACTACAAATAAAAGGTGCTGCACTTGGCAGCGTTATCCCGGTCGCCACTACCCGCACGACCCGGATCACCGTCCTACTCTGTAGGCTAACTAGCCTGCTCTTTCACAATATGCCGGGGTCTGCCCAAGGGTTCCCCGCTCTCTCTGTCTCGCTGTGAACCTCTTTGTTTCGCCTGATTCCCGGTCCTGGATCAGAGCTTCCGCACTCTCGTTGCGTCTAAGTGGGCAGACAGCAGAGCATTTTTTTATAGGGCTAGCAATCTGCCAAGACTCGCCTCACAGCCATTCAGAGAGGGGGAAAGTCCACACACCCACTTTCCCACCTCCCCGTGTCACTGCCATGACTCACAGGCGGTTGTTGGAAGACTGCCGCCCTCTTCCTGCAGTACTGAGAACACGTCAGCAGAGTCAGCACAGATCTCTCCCTGCTACATTACACCTTTGTTAAAATTGTATTGCAAAGGTGTTATTATTATTATTATTATTATTATTATTATTATTATTATTATTATTATTATTATTATAATAATAATAATAATAATAATAATAATAATAATAATAAATAATAAAGATATTTTCTGGTGTGAATTCTGATCATGCTGATATTAGTTTAAAAATAAGAAACGTTAATTATATTACATGTTTTGAAATGTTCACATTTTTTTAGAAATCTGAGACTCAAATGTTATAATAAAAACAGTGACGGTAATAATTCAGCAGGGAATTCTCCTGGAACTAATATCAATTTTTCAAGATCCAAATTTGAAATTTCTTGTAAATTTTGTCCAGTGGTCTGTAACTCTTCAGTAAATACGTTCTGTCATTTGGTAGACAGAGATGTTGATAATATAATTAAAGAGGCACCCCATTTCTCAAATCAAAGCTAAGCCATGTGTAACATCAGACTCTTAAAAAGCTCTGTATGGACAGAGACATAGTTATCAAGCCATCGGCTAAGGGGGGGTGGCGTGGTAATTATGCCCAAAATAAAGTACAATCAAGAAGTAAAAAGCCTGTTATCTGTTACAACCTTTCATAAACTATTGGCTAGTTACCCTACTTCCAAATTCAAAAGGGAGATTGATACTGTTTTGAAGGATGCAGATAAAGGGTGTTTTATTTATTAACTGAAATATCTGACAAATAATAATCTGGTGAAACCAGTAGTTTATATTCTACTGAAGGTTCATAAACTGACCTCAAAATGTTTCAGATTTTCTGAATGAATTACTTCTTAACTTTGCAGAACTATTATTAACAAAGAATTATTTTGTCTTTGAGGATTAATTCTATTGGCAAATTCAAGGTACTGCTATGGGTGCAACAATGGCACCATACTATGCAAATCTTTACCTAGGCTATTTAGAGGACCCATACAGTATTTATTATAATAACAATAAACTTTATTTTTTTATAGCGCCCTTAAAAGCAGTCATCTCAGAGCGCTTCACAATCAATAGTACAGAAATAAATAAACAGATTATGTATACTCAAAAGTTAAAAACCTTAGAGATAGATTTGTAAGAGCAGACACTAATTCACAGCCTGTTAGGCACACTGAGTGGGAGTGTCAATATTGCACAGCTTGAGCTCATAGAGTTTTAAGAATCTTAAAATTAAAGAATTTTTACATCCCCTAAACACCAAGAAATGTATGATTATCACAAGTCCATGTCCATCTCTATATGTTTTCATTTTTTTTTTTTTTGCACCTGTGAGTGTGAATAAGATTAAATATATTTCTGCTTTGGACTCTTTTTGATCTTCATGTCATTTTGTGATACGCAGTGTGCGAGTATTAGATAATAAATAATCAATAAATAAATAAATAAATAAAAACTGATATTTTTTTGCTTAACGCACCTGTGTTTGGACTACAGCTTTGGACAGTTTTTGTACAAGCTCAGAATCAGTGCTATATGAATTAACTTTCTAAATGTGACTAACAAAGTTATAAAAAAATCAAAACACTTTAAAATTATTAGTCCCTAATTGTTAACAATACTGTACCAACCCTTAACAACAACACAACAACAACAACAACAAAACAAAACATTCCCCTTTAATAAACCAGTCTGAAAAGAAAAACTAGATTCCACAGAACCTAACAAGTTATATATAAATATATATATATATATATATATATATATATATAATATATATATATTATATATATATATATATATTATATATTACTAACAGAATACCCATAGTGTCCTTGTAAGGTTAACAATAACTTACCCCAAACACAAAGTTGAAAATCATCAGTAAATATTTCAAACAGGTGCTGACTTTTGACATGTTCTCGGTGATAATGCAAAACAAGAGCAGCAGCTGATTGTTGTTTGAGGCTTTTAGTACTGTGGTGGGCACTGCTTGCAACAAAATGTGCTGTGCGTGAAGACTGTATCTTGTATTACTGGAAACCCCCACTCCCCTGCATATTGTGTAATACATCTGATCTTTGAGGTTTTTTGCAGAGACTAACCACTTGGATGTGCCAGCTGCCACAAAGACGTACACTAGACTTTTAATAAAATAGGTTGAGTAAAAATGTACTTTGTTACAACTAAGAGGACTAAGCTGTAACATTCACCTTGGGGTGGTAATAAGACAAAATTAAAACCGATTTTTCCACTCATATTGTATGATTCACTAGGATTCACTAGGAGCTGACAATCCCAAAACATGGATGTGATGTTTGCTGAGTAGTTTCAGTCTGAAATGTGTTTGTAACAGATACAGGTGGGTTACTATACTGTAGAGCTGAGTGTGCTGGGGGATCCAAGCAAGCATTAGTAAAATAATGAGGCAGACAAAGCTTGAGGTTGAAAGACACTTCAAAGTGCCGCTTATTGCTCTTTTATGAACCCTGAAAAACTCGACCCAAGCAGCTGTGCTGTTCGTTATAATAAAGCCCAACTAAAATTTCCTCTAATTAGCATGCTAGCCCCCCAATCTCCAAATAACTATACCCTACTCCCACCCAATCCCAGCTGTACACGGTCGGCACCCACACACCAATAATACCTCACCAGTACACTACACAATACAAGGCATCTAACTATGTGTTTATCCATCGCCCCCCCCCCCCCCCCCCCCCCCCACCTTCAGCCCACATCAGTCTTTCATAGCTGCCCGACCACTACAATATGTTAAGGAACCCCTTAAAAATATGTGTTATTGTGTAATCAAGCTAATGGTAATCAGTTAATAAACAAAAAAATGATTCTAGTAAATAACAAAGCATTGTTTTTCAAGCCAGGGAATCAACAGCATTCAATATTGGAGATGGTGGTCCTGCAACGGGACGGGACAAACCTGTAGGAATACACATTCACACGCAAATCACAAGCAAACAGCCATGTTAATGACTTTATTAAAAAAAAAAAAAAAAAAAAAAAAAAAAACAGGCTGTAACATGCCTCTACTTAAGTAAACAGCATAAGTTATGCAAATGAAAAAGGAAAGTCCCCCACATCAGTGTCTTTTCTATATACATTACTTTTTGCACAATATGCCAACTGATGCTAATAATTCATTCCAGTTCTGTGTGGTGGAGGAAGAGTTGGAGCTCTGTTGTTCCTGGGACATCTTAAAAGAATTATATACCGAGCATCAAAAGAAACTTCTCACTATTATAACAAATTTATTTTTGAAAAAATAAGGTATATAAATGATGGACATTGACGAAATGTTTTTGGTTTCTTTTTAATCACTCAATCATTCATCCTTGACTGCGACTCGCTTGAATGACTGTGACTGAAGCATATGCACTTAATCACCTAATTAGTGAGACAGTTGATTGGACACTGGATATGGAGTGATTTCAGCTGTTGAATTGCAAGCTTGAATAAAAACAATAAAGAAACCACAGAAAAACATCAATATTCCACGTCTGTCAAGAGACCAGCACCTTCATGCAATTGGCATGTTGGAGGCTGGACTATGGCAACGTACTGTGGCTCATCGTCTTGGGTGCTCACAGCCAGAAATTTCAAACCTGGCGAGACGGTATAACCAGACACACTCTGTCAATGACAGGCCACTGTCAGAATTTTCTCAGGTACTCTTTTTATTGATATACAGTGGCTCTCAAAAGTATTCACCCCCCTTGGACTTTCCCACATTTTATTGTGTTACAACATGGAATCAAAATGGAATTAATTAGGAGTTTATGCCACTGATCAATACAAAAAAGTCCATAATGTCAAAGTGAAAAATAAAATCTACAAATTGTTCTAAATTAATTACAGATATAAAACAGAAAATAATTGATTGTATAAGTATTCACCCCCTTTGCTATGACACACCTAAATAAGCTCTGGTGCAACCAAGTAGGGCCTTAAACAAGCAAAAACACTTGCAACTTTAAATATTATGTTTCTTATTAGACCAAAATACTTAAAACATTATTTCTCTTCAGAGAGTTTTGTCACTCTATTATTAGACCAGAATACTTTTCTTTTAATTTAAAACCTCTATGCTTAGTTACAGAAGCCCTGAACTGCAAGGTGAAGAAAAAAAAAAGGATAGTTTTGTTGTACGTACGAGGTAATCCCATTATTTATTTTTCCACCTTGCGGTTCCAGGTTACAGGCTTCCACACGCAATAACCTGGTCGGCCTCCAAAAGTGTATGTGCACAAATAACAAAGGCACATAGACAAGCTTTTTTTTTCTAACATTAAGATTTGTTCAGTTTTCTTAGTTCAAATCATTGTAAACTGTTCATAATTCGCTGCAATGTTATTTATGCTGGTTTTATATTCTTCTTCGTTTTATAAACACAGTACACTTATTACAATATTCTGACAGTGTCCGTTAGTACTGAACTTCTCTCATTTTTAACTGTAATATGTTCTTTCAACAATAATACTGTTATTTGTATAGCAGTTTAACTTTAAATGATTTTATACCACTTATTTCTAATTCAGTTACCTCAGTATAACAGGTGCTAATATTATTTTACTGCATTAAGCCTGACCCCTTTCTCTGTTCATACAGAATCCAGTTGAAGCAGGTTTTAAGCCTTTTGGCAATTTGTTTGGTGTTGATTAATACGAGACACGACCGTAAGCATTTTCTAATACTCATACCTTCTGTTATCCGAAAGCAATGAAAGTAAAGTTACAAAAGAAACTGGCTACTTTTCTCATAAAACTGCAATATGCTAACAAGGCCTTATGATAAGAGGCTGCCAAGTTTGACTCCTTCCAGCAGGTGCTTTCATAGACTGAAATAAACGTCTATCCATTGATTTCTGCTGAGTATACAGATCTTTTTGAAAGGAGCATATATAGTATTATTATAATTATTGACAAAGAGTATATCAGATTATTCCAATCAATACAGGCTAGTTTAAATCATCCAATTCATATCTAATAACTCAACACGTTCCCAGCAGGACTGGAACTCTGCACCAGGCTCAGTTCGGACTGGTTCTGCAAACACCATTTCAGGCCTGTGCAGATCTGCTAAAAACATTGTCTAAAACACATTACAGTCATTACAATGCTTGTTGCAGTTTCACAAATGTTCAATTTATTTCCCAAAGATCAGCCTGCTTCCAGTAGCTGTGACAGTCTTGGGTCAGTTTCTGCTCTCAGTGAGTCAGTTGCTGCTCACAGGTGTGGGTGACAGTCTTTAAAAGTCTGATACCTGCAAAAACTTCAATCTTGTTAGTTGGGCTCCCATCTCTACATTGTCATTCCCATTGTCAGTGGGCAAACACATTTTAACTGCATCTGGGTCCATCAAAGAACCACACACTCTTGCAACTGAGGCCTTCCATGCAAAAGGATCTAATAACTAATATCACAAAAGGGACGTGCCAGAACCATTTGTGACGCCACAAACTGGGAGACTGTGTTGGGAAAATTACAATGTTGCTACTGCTATGATTGTTTAGGGTTTCAATGCACAGGTTTAAATGCTATTACGGCTTATAAGATTTAGGTATAATATAATAGTAATGTATTATTTACTGGTAGTTGTCTTTGAACATACTTCCTCTTTCTTGCTGCAGGGCAAGCGGCCCATATAAGGAATGGAAAAATACTGACTACCAGCTAGAAAGAGGAAGTTCTCTTTATTTAGCAACCGCAAGCTGCATCGACGCAGTAACTGCAGGTTACAAGGTATATATTATGCTTACTGGCTCTGTGTAGTCAGAGCATATCTTGGTATTCCTAAACACCTGCGTGTGTTGAGTGTGCTCTCGGGTTTGCAAACTATTAAACTTGTTTACTCAATCTTGTTTGTTCTACTGAGTCTCTGTCTTACAGGAATTTGAGGTGTAAACTTCCACGACAAGACCAAGAGTCACAAAATCTGCCCAACAAATCCTTTTGCAGCATTTTCATGATACCAATTATTAATCAGCACAATAAAAAGTCACTGCACCTGCTCTAAAACAGAGTTTGTCATTTTTCGATCACATCTAGTGAATTTTATCCAAATATAAGTGATAAGTTTCTTTTGATGCTCAGTATAGAAACAAAATACAATAGGACTACTACTACTACTACTACTACTACTAATAATAATAATAATAATAATAATAATAATAATAATAATATGAGGCTGTAGCAAGGAGAGATCTGTGCTGACTCTGCTGGCGTGTTCGCAGTACTGCAGGAAGAGGGCGGCAGTCTTCCAGCAACTGCCTGTGAGTCATGGCAGTGACACGGGGAGGTGGGAAGGTAGGTGTGTGGACTTTCCCCCTCTCTGAATGGCTGAGAGGCGAGTCTTGGCAGATTGCTAGCCCTATAAAAAAATGCTCTGCTGTTTCCTCAGGTCTGCCCACGTAAACGCGCCGAGAGTGCGGAGGCTCTGATTCAGGACCGGGAATCAGCTGGGAGAAAAGAAAGAGGTTCACAGCGAGACAGAGAGAGCGGGGAACCCTTGGGCAGACCCCGGCGTATTGTGAAAGAGCAGGCCAGTTAGCCGACAGAGTAGGACGGTGATCCGGGTCGTGCGGGTAGCGGCGACCGGGATAACGCTGCCGAGAGCAGCACCTTTTATTTGTAGTTTTATTACTGTTTTAGTTTTCCTTGTTCTTTTCGCCTTCTGTTTTCATTATTATTTCTTTGAGCACCTGCAAGGGTGCCGGTATTGTGTACCATCGCTTGGTTTGCCCGTGGTTCTGTTTACCATCGTTGGTAAATCAGACCACGTACCCACAGCGCCATCTGCGGGACTAAAGAAAAACAGCACCCTGAAATAAAAGTGGGCACCTGTGCGGTGTTGCCAAATTCACCTGTCTGTCTCCTGTGTCAGTGAATTACCCAACACCCTTCCACAGACGCTAATAGTTCAGTTAGTTGTGCTTAACAACATGCGTTTATACAAACATTAATAATAGACTATACGAGAGGTTTACATTTGCATTGTCTTTTGCGGTCTTTCGTGTGTGTGCGTGTGCGTGTGTGGTTTGGTATGGCTTTGCTGAGGAATAACGTGAGATTCGACCAGTTATACGGGATTTTGACTGCTGAAATCTCGTGAGACACAAGCACGATTCCTGCTCCGATTTTCATGGGTTTTAAGCTTCTGATTGAATTGATACTGTCATCCTTCTCTTTTTATTCTGGGCTGAGAATCTTTTGGTTTTTCGTTTTTAATTAATTAACCCTAATTCTGTGGATTTCTTATACTGAACCATTTAACCATTTGATAAAAACAATATCAGATATTTCTGTGATGCACAACCCCCACCTGTAGAAACACTGTGCTAAATTCCTGTTATGCAGCTTTGGTTAATCTGGTTTTCTCTGTAAGCGTGTGGTGATTTGTTTTGTTGGTTGCACAATGAAGGGGTGGTTGGGTATTTCTAGAATCAAAAAAAAAAAAAAGAATGTTTCCATCACAGCCAATTGAGGTAAATAAAATAAAATAAATGGGTGTACACAAAAGGCTTGAATTATGTTTTAAAAATAATTTATTTCAGGTCGTTTCAGACAAAAGCCCTTCTTCAGCAATATGTAGAAAGAAAGGTAAAGTTGAGCACACTTTTTACTTATACAGTGTATATAAAGAATACATCTTCTGTTTTAATATTTGCAGCATACTGTATAGTGTGCTTGGTTAGAATTGTCCTTTAACAATATAGTACAATCAGTAAGACACTGGTTTTACATTGATCTCTAAAATATAAAGATATTATTTGTACTTCACACCCGTCAACTATGTGATGAGTGAAAAACATTTAAAACATATTTTGAGAAGGCTTTCACTGGAATTGAAAATATCTTAATTTCACTTTAAGATATCTAAAAATGACAGCTACCACCTGACTCCCCTATTAATAGTATATTGAAAACAAATCCCATCTGCAAAGGAGTAATATCTTTAATATGCAGCATTATCTCCACTCTACATCGTCCCTCTTTAGATATGTTGAAAAAACAGTGCGAGCAAGATCTTGATGGTGCATTCCCAGAACATGGGTGGAATAGTGTTCTATCAAGGGTACACTGTTTCTCTATCTGTGCCAGACACAGACTCATACAATTTAGAATTTTGCACCGCATACATATGTGCAAAGCCAGACTAGCCAAGACCTTCCCAGACCTTGACCCAACCTGTGAGAGATGCAAACAGGCTCCAGGCACTCTCAGTCACATGTTCTGGTCTTGTCCTAAGTTGGCTCCTTTCTGGGTCTCAATTTTTAAGAGCTTCTTCAATGAACTAGATGTCTATTGAACCTACCCCCCTTACTGCACTATTTGGTGTGATTCCCAATGGCATCTTGCTCATGAAGGTTGAAGCAGACTCCTTGGTGTTTGCTACCTTACTGGCTAGACGACTCATATTTCTAAACTGGAATCAAGCTGCCCCACCCTATTTGATCCATTGGATAATAATATTTTACTAGCATGGCCAAACTATCATTTAGATATTATCTCTAAATCATTTTAAGATCTCTCGAAAAACAACCTGGTGGTTGGAGATGTCTCTAAATAACTTCCTGTTCATTTAAAGATATCTCAGAATCATTTTAAGATATCTCAAAATGAACATTAATTCATTTCAAGGCATCTGTATGACTTCTTGTGAGAACGCTTTATGTTTTGAATGGACTTCCTGTACAGTACATTTAGAGATATGTCTAAATTAACAAGAAGTTATTTAGAGATATCGCTAAATGATTTCGAGGTCTCTCTAAATGAAAAGGACGTTATTTAGAGACATCTTAAAATGATTTAGATATCTTTCAATTAACAGGGAGTCATTTCGAGATATCTTACATTTTAGATATCTCATTTAAAGCTCAATTTAGAAATCTGGAGACATTGTCAGGTACTTCTAAATGTATTTAAGATATCTTTTTATTTAGACATGTATTTGAGATATCTCTAAATGATAATTTGGCTTGCCATATTTCAATGCTTAAATGCTGACAGGTGGCTTGTCTCGGCCAGAGTTGAGTGAGAGAGAGAGTAGAAAAACACTGCCCTCTAGTGTATTCAGGAAACATTACAAGCAAATTAAGAATACAAAACAAATACCCACAAGTCTTACCTGAGTCTGTAGGTTTACTGTTAGGAGTTGTTTGTGCAGCTGTAACGTAGAGAAGATTAATTTAACAGGGGTCTGTAAATATTACACTTTATTGAGGGTAGTTTTGAAACAGAGGACTGGGTGCAGGACTAGTGTCGATAGTTTCAGCTGCAGACACACATATCCACTCAGCTCACCCTCTTCTTTCCACGCGTGTGCCAAACAGACATGGTCTTGGTGCTACTAGAGGAGGTCATATTGTATATGTCATAGCTCAGATAAAAATGATTAAATTATAATTATTAAATATTGAGACAATATAGACAGTAGCATAGTAAAAACACGGTAAAGCGTAAGCAGGCAATGTAAAGCAGATGATAAATGCAGTCTCTGGTTTAATAATCATGTTTAAGGGTGCTAAATATAATTGTTTTCCAGCTACCATTTGACAGCTGGTGACTACATCTACAACTGTTCCTGCTACTGCTACCTGCTACTGCTACTGCTACTGCTACTGCTACTGCTACTGCTACTGCTACTAACAATAATAATAATTATCATGACATAGACTTATAGAAGAATCTTGCTCATCGTACTGCTGGGTAGAGCAATTCAATGAAAAAGAATCATGCATCTGTCTGGTCAACCAAAAGTACATCATCTCTCAGAAACACAGGCACCAGATAAATGGATAATTCAATTTTTTGTAATCTAATTCTATGAACTCTTACACAATCAACAGCGCTGCATAAAGGACAGAAATCAATGTAAATTCAGCCTATAGTTGCTTGTTGTCTGCAAGACTTATTTCCTTATTGTAACATGCACAAGTGCATAAGACGTACATACTTACAGTCTCAGTATGCTAGGGACTGTCCCGATTTCCCTGTTCCCAATGCTTGGAAACAAAATCAGCTTTACCTTGTGCACTTCAGTTTCTCTTTCATTAGCCTGTATAAAAGCGGTGGCGCATCTCAAAGATGTGACAAAATGGTACCAGTTCACAGAAACAGACCACATTTTAGTGATAAACATTGATCAGTCACCTTTCACCTCTGCTGCGTCAATGTAACTGAATGCACAGAATGTCAGAAAACAAGAGGGAGCCAATCAGACAGCAGTAGATGCTGTACTTTAGGAAGCAATGTAAGGCTGTTATAAAAGTTTACCACAATATAATAAAGCATGGTAAAGCAAAAACAAACACTGTAAAGCACACAGAGGTACGATAAAGCATATTAAAAACATAGCAAACCATGATAAATCAGTAAAATGTTTTTCAGTATTTATTTAGAGTTATACAGACAAGAAAAAAGAAAAATCCAACTAACGCAACAAATGCCTTGCACTACTGGCACAGAGTTAACACAGTTTCAATGAAGCACCAAGTTATTGATTGCCACGGCTCAAAATAATTGTACAAACCGAATGCAAACATTTCATAGGTGATTGCTTTATACAGTATTTTTGCCGCTCCTCAAAAACAAACACCAGAAGCAAAGAACCCTATCAGTGAGAAAGAATGACAGAATAGATAGTTACTAAGCAGTAAAGTCCTTATTCCAGTATAAACTGAAATAGTGGGAGAGACTTCCTGTGTGAGACAGGCATGCTTATTCCCAAGCAATAACATGAAGATTACTTTGATAAGAAATGATGTAAGTGCTTGCCAATGTTTGCTGCGCTGTCAGTACGAGGCTCTTTTTAAATAGCCTTTACAAGCTTGAGTCATAACAATAGATACCGTTCGTAGCTGGCATTATAATAGCACCACGCATACCTGGCACAGCTGTGATTACAATATTAGCGCTAACAGCATTAGGAAGACAGTAGATCACAATGACATGTATCCACTGTAAGAGTGACGTAGGAACAGATAGGCAGGTACAGCGCCTCCTAATATCATCAGATACTTATACTGTACTTATACTTGTGGGAACAGGTGGATAAGAGGTTCTCTAAATGTGACTAACAATGTACAGTAAGTGCGAGGTATGCATGTATGTATACAATAACACAACCATGCTTTATATAATCAAATCCTGATACTTTCAATAGCTTGGATCAGTGTTAACTAAACATTATCCACATTGCCTCCACTCTATAAAAGCAGTACATGTCCACAGAGAGCTCCTCATGTATGACATGTTCAGATGGTAAACCCCCCTCCCCCTCAACCAGCATACAGTAAAACATGAGCTACCTTTAATATGCAGGGGTTCAGAACATATTTGGCAATACAAATGTAAATATAAGCTATTAAAACAGCATTTAGTAAAAACTACACAATTCCCTTCATACCAGAAGTTAAAAAAAAGAAAACATTTTATCAAATATTTACCTCCACTAGTAATACACAGCCAACAAATACAGCACTTACACCATTTGGGTTAATGGCAAAGCATAAGTCGTTACTTCGTTAAAAACGTTTTTCGATTTAATTGCTTACATTAAAAAAAGCTCTGTAACCATTCGTGTTCATTTTCTGCGTGTGCGAGAAGCCAGGAGCCATTGCTGAGAATTAGAACACGGTCTTGGGTCTTCTCATTTTGTGCCGATCTGGCAGTAGAGTGACATCGAGAAACCCAAACCGAAGAGCTGAAAAAGAGACAAAAGGAGGAGTGAAGCAACAAGCGCAATGCACATTCTGCCCTGGACAGAAAGCTGAACGCAGTGAGCAAAGGGCTTGGGCTGTCCTCAGAATATCACGGCAGGTACACCCCCAATGTTCAGTGTGCTGTGGCTGTTCCATGAAAGAGGATGGCATAATTACAACAGGGAGTCTACGGCCAGCCTCGGGAGCGCATTAACAGCAGACTATCCTCTTTATATAACAAGTACAATGCATGGAAACAAAAGTATGTTTAAACTTAAATTACACAATCCAGAGAATCACTAGATCAAGCTTTGCATGTGCTTAGCATCATCTGGAACAACGCAATTCACCCCAGTCATTCTGTCGAGCGAATGAACGAATACGGGAGAGATTCCAAAATGAGAATTACAAAAATAAAAATACAAAAGGAATCACTGAGCAGCATCAAATCTGAAGAAGATATTCGATGCTAGATCTCTCAACAGTTGCAGCAGGAAAATGAACTGAAAGAAAATCATACCATGACAACTGCCAGCCCGAAGGCCACTCCGAGAATAATCCCAGCGTGTTTAGACACCATATCAGTCAGGAACTGCAGGCAAGGCTGTAAAGGACCAACACAGTTATTTCATGCCATGCCCTGGATGTGTATTAGCTAAACACACAGTATGGTCCTTATTATATCAGTTAGATTTAACCAGGACGCAGTATTAATGATGTAATAAAGGGAAAGGGGTTACAGACACGTTATTCTAAGTTGAGGCTACATCAAGACACAATGGGCCTAATTTTGAAAGTGTTTCCTCCAGTATTTAACTCTTAATTCTTTAACAGAAATAAAAAATATCCCAACAGCAGCATGTTGTAATGACTCATATTTTGCTCGTATTTCAACATGCAGGACAAACTGCAGGACACAGAATGGGTTACAGCAGCACACCAGACCATGCTGTATGCAGCGACTCACCTGCCTGGGATGACCTTTACTGCTTTTTAAAAAGCTGAATGCTTTGTAACCCTGGCAATGTATTATTCAGGGATGGAAATAAGACTCCCATTGCACAGCAGTTTGATCCATTCCTGGTTTTGCTATGAGTTTATAAGACACATCTGTGCTTGTAAAGTTGTACACTGGCGCTAATGAAGCGTGTAGTAAAACCTGGAATGAATGAAACTGCTATGCAATGCCCTGTTCTTGCTGGTATTATTTGTGTTCTGACCTGTTTGTACACGTCAGTGCCTTTATAGGACACACAGTCTGAAGCGGGATCCCCCTTGCAATTGCAGGAGGATGGAACTGCAGCTCCCCAGTCCTGGACACCACTGATCAGTCCACAGCACTTGCCCTGAAGAGAGAAAGCAAGGGTTTTGAAATACCTTTTAAAATGACCTATCTTATTCCATAAAATCATTTCACTTCAGACACATTATTGATCCCAGTGAATATATTTGACACATGTTGTCTGCTTGCCCATCTTGTTGTATCTATACAGGAACTCAATACAGGAGCATCTGAAAGGCCCAAGAAGGCAGTTTGATCCAGCAGCTAAGACAAAGTTAGCAATTCAGTAACTAACATTTTGACAAAAAGTCTTCAGAATTCTAGTTTAAATGTTTGTCATTGAATTTTATAAGTGTATTTATGAATGTATTATTAAGAAGAAGAAGAAGAAGAAGAAGAAGAAGAAGAAGAAGAAGAAGAATCTATTGTACTCCAAGAATTAGTTGCACAGTTAAGAATACAGTATATATTATTGTATAGTGCTCTGCTTATTACACCTCATAGAATCTGACACAAAGATTATGCAACAAAAAATAAATAGTTTACCTGAGTTTGCAGGTTTTCAATGTCAGTCTTGAACTCATCTGACTGTTTATCAATGGGAATGTACTTTTTAAGAGTGTCTGTAAGCATCCCTTCAGCCTGCGCAGGAAAGGAAGCAAAGCGCATGAGTGATTTTCCTTTTGTTACAGATTTTTATACTTTCATCACAAACCATCATACCACCACAAACACAGCAGCTATCAGTTACCTACATGCATGCCACTACCAGGCAAGCGTATGACGACAGTGAAATAATAAAAGATAATGAAGTGAGCGGGGTCACAGCTTGTCATGGGGTTCTGCATATAAGAAGATGTACTAACTGTTTGTTGTCCTCCGTTCCCCTGCTGAGGTAAAACAGAAATCCTAAACAGATGGAGGGCAGATAACTGTCCCTGATGATTGGCAAATGGGCACAACAGTCGAGTAAACCACTCATTCCTATTTCTTTCTTTCTGTATTTATTTATGTAACCCATCTGCCATCTCCAAGTCTCTTCACGTATGTGATCCCAACCCAATCACACACAGCCTACGAGAACATGAACAGGGACTAGCAGGGAAACCCTCCCAATTACTGTAACAGTAGGTGTTGTTATATTCCTATGTCACCCGAGCCTGACAGCGTAGTCTAGAGCAGTGTTGCCCGTACTGTACGTTTGAATGGAAACCCGTTCTTTTCATCCATATTATATTTAGGCTTGGTGGTCCTGTGTTTAAAGAAAAAGACTTGATACCAGGAGGTTCCTGGTGCAAATCCCAGTTCAGCCACTGACTCAATGTGTGTGACCCTTAGCAAGTCGCTTAACCTCCTTGTGGTCCGTCCTTCTGATCAAACGTAAAACTGAGGTCCTGTTGTAAGTGACTCTGCAGCAGCGATTATTGATGCATAGTTTACCCCCCTAGTCTCAGTAAGTCTCCTTGGATAACAGCGTCTGCTAAATGACTAATTATTACTTATAATTTTTTAATCACATATTCTGTTTTACAGGAAATCCCTTTACAAATGATATTTTCCACATTTAAAATCAAGGGGGGCTTCAACTACAAGTGCTAGTTTTCCAGCTCTGAGGAGACTCACAGCTTTCCAAACATGTTAAAAAAAAGGAATCCTCATTTTAAAGAAATGATCCATACTGTACCTTCGATCTGTACACAATCCCCAAGATTCCTGCAGCGACCAGGAGGATAAAGACGAAGAGCAAGCCAATGAAAAACTGCAGCCAGCAACAAGAAAACAGAAAGGCTGTCAGGGGGTGACATGTTTGTGTTCTTTGTACATTTTTTTGTATTATTTTTGTTTGTCAGCACCATGTTTTAAATGGGTTTCTAAAACTGATCAATGGGATGGCAGGCATATTGAAAGCACATCTGCATTCACAACCCTCCCCTTGGTTGAGGGAGGTTCACAAAAGGCATTAGAGATGAAGGTGAAGCTGATGTAAACAACACCACACGTACCAGAAGAAGCAGACACCTGCTCTCTCGGATTGCACCACAGCAGCCAAAAAATCCAAGCCCCATTATGATGGCCCCAATGGCAATCATAAGGTTGACAGCAGGGATGTCAGCTTGTACGGTCTGAGAACCAACCAAAAAAGAAGAATTAACATAGGGCTCTATCCAAAGCACTTTGAGGACTAGAATGTTCTGTAAAGGACTGCATTTTTTTAAAAAATATTCTTTTGATTAATGAAGTCAAGTTTGCAGATCACGATAGCTTTCTTTTAGAGAGGGTTAAAGATTGCTGCTTTTTAAAGCAGTACTTGTTTGTTTAGCAAAACTAAAAGACACTTGGATTAAAGAGTGTACCCTTAAAAAAGTCTACCATAGTCAAGTGCAATAACGCACAGTGAAAGCATGGTAAAGCATAGGTAAGCATTGCAAAGAAAAGGTATGGTATGGTAAACCATATTAACAAACATGGCAAAGCGCAGTTAACTATGGTAAACCTTTAGAACAGTATACCTATCACTAAGATTCATGGCTATGCCATGAGAATCATCTCAAATGTGAGAGGTGTAACAACTAATGTGGTGTGGTCACATGCTCTTGCATTCCCATAACACTAG
Source organism: Polyodon spathula (assembly GCF_017654505.1). NCBI lineage: Eukaryota > Metazoa > Chordata > Actinopteri > Acipenseriformes > Polyodontidae > Polyodon > Polyodon spathula. The sequence goes on along the minus strand of NC_054541.1, from coordinate 47,402,005 downwards.
AAAAATTGTTTTAATTATTATCTTACATGCTGGACATCTTTGCTCACATGAAGCCAAATTGAAACTCCAAGTATGAAACATCCACAGAGCTGAAAGAGTAAAAACAACAACAACACTGAATATGACATCCTGTGCAAAAAAACACACATGTTGCAATCATAATTTTATATGAAACATTAGATCACAAAATATATTTACCTACCAGATCAGCTTACTGTTACAGATACAGCTTGCAAATGAGATGATGCGATTAGATTAAACCATTTACATGTTTACACGTCAAGCAGTTTAACATATGCACCAAGTCATGCATTGATTTCTGAAGCACATATACTTGTTTCCATGCAGAACAGGCAATAAACCCCCATTCAACAAAACAATGTAATCTGCAAGCACAGGGTGCTTTGTGTCAATACTACACAGCAAAGTGTTTTTCCACAAACTGACCCTTTCCTGGGATAATTAAAAGGTCGATGGAAAGTCGTTAAATTAGATTTACAAAGTTACAATGAATGAACTCTGTGTGCTTGCTGGATTGTTGCAGTGAACTGCTTTTTGTCTGGGAGGTTTCATACTGTTCTTGTTTTGCTACACAGGGCCCCATGCAGTATGCTCAATATATACTAATATGTGTGTTCTGCACAGCATGTCTCTTTATCATTGCTTTTGCTCGGATCAGTATTCACTGAGCCTGCTAACTATTCGAGCCAAAAACATGCTTCTGAAAAGACTCCCCAAGGCTGATTCTGAGAAGGTGCAGAGGGGAAGTATATCAGTATTGCACAGGCTTTAGTGCACAGTTCTTCACCAATGAGCTTCATTGCAAAGAGCAACGCTAACTGAAACCCAGCCTTTATCTGACACATCATGCAACGTGGGAATGGGAGCAGCTTTCACGAGGCATGATTAACTACAGATAATATATATATATATATATATATATATATATATATATATATATATATATATATATAATATGTATATAATTAATATGTATAATATGTATTCTTTCCACTTCTTTAATTTATGCACGTAAAATTGTTTTCACACAGAATATAAGCCACCATTAAATCCAACAATGTAATCACCCATGCTATAAAAACTGGCTTATTGACCTCACAAGCAGGTTGCTCACATGTACAGCAAGAGTCTAATTAATGGTTTGAGCTTCACACAAGATTCTCAATGGTAAACACCATAATGATGGCCAGACTCATCATGAAACGGTAAAGCACTGCAGTGCCACTTTCATATTTTCCAATAAGTTTTTACTTTTCTCCAGGCACTCATTTTATATTGATTGGTCACTCCATTCCATTACAACCCATATCAATGTCAATCTATGCTGAAAAGGGCTTTTAAAAACAAACAATGTCACATGACCCATTAAGAGACGAAGTACGAAGTGCTAAACTCTTTAGTGTGGCAGTCGGACAAGACTTCCAGTTAAATGTGGTTCATAAACATAGAACTGTACAGAGCCTCGGACACAGTATGTGTGGGTGTGGGTATGTGTGTCTCAGGTAAGAAACATTGTGTATTGCATATTATTTAAGTGGTGATAAGCCAGGAGTTCGAGAGGAAAAATACAGTAAGTTGTAAACCTACCAACTCATACAGTATCAATAAACCTACACTACCGGTCAAAAGTTTAAGAACACCCCCATTTTTCCAGTTTTTATTGAAATTTAAGCAGTTCAAGTCCAGTGAATAACCTGAAAAGGTACAAAGGAAAGCGGTAAACTGCCAGAGGTTAAAAAAAACGTTTAGGTTACCAAAAACTGAAAAATAATGTACATTTCAGAGTTATACAAAAAGGCCTTTTTCAGGGAACAAGTAATGGGTTAACAACTTACAGCTGTTCTGCAGCAATGGAAGTAAATTAAGCCTTGAAAGTTGATGCTAACAATTCCTACAGGTGTCCCAACTTTTGTTGATTGCTTACAAAACCCTCTGTCTGTATAAAAGCAGTGTTGGAACAGACTGTGTTACTACACCCTCTTAAGCATTATGTGGACAGTATTGTACTGCAGGAAGTAGTATATTGCTATCATAATGGTGAGAAAAAGGCAATAAACAAAGGAAGACAGACAGACCATTATAACCCTTAAAAGTGTAGGTCTTTCCTTTAGAGAAATTGCAAAGAAAGCCAAGGTGTCAGTGAGTACAGTTTCCTACACCATCAAAAGGCACTTGGAAACTGGAGGAAACTCTGACAGGAAGAGGTCTGGCAGACCCAAAGCCACAACAGAATCAGGAGTTTCCGAGAGTCAACAGCTTGCGTGATAGGCGGCTCACAGGACAACAGCTTCAAGCACAGTACATTGAGACATTAAACTGCGTTTAAAAAAAAAAACTGGAAAAATTGAGGTGTTCTAAAACTTTTGACCGGTAGTGTATAGGGGTGACTTATTCACTTGTGATACGCGTGATTCTTTTTTTTTCTTCTTACCAGTACCCTGATTATTCAAGCTCCTGGCACCTGGTGGTTTCAATTATATACCCAAACAAGGCAAGTTCTGAAACCCAGGACTTGGGGCTGGGCAAGTTAATGGAAGATATGTTTCTATAAAGAACACCCAGAAGCCTTTTGTTTGCTAAGAGAGAAACATGATATTTGAAGCTTTATTGCTTTTCAATAGGGGAGGGGAGGTTCGGAGTATAGGTTTTTTATCTGTGAAGTTATCCATTAATAGTAAACAACATGCCCTGTTAGTGACACACACATGCCTTGCCTCCAATTGAGATTATTACAGGGGCTGCTACAATGACAAATACGACACAGAGACCTACAGCAGCCTGTAGTACTTCTAGGAAATGCAGATTAAAGATTGTACACCAGAACAAGGCCACTTGTCTCCCAGGATTAGCCTTTCATCGCTTAGCCATCCAGGTGTTTGTGAATATGAGTTAATAGAATACAGCAGTCCATTCCAATCATGCTCACATATCATTGTGGCTATCTCAGTGTACCTTTACAGCACTTTGTTTTCTCACTCAATCCTCTACATAAAGCAATACAATCACCCTTAGCTACGTAGTAAATCAAAATCCGATGTAACATTTATTACATAATATAGATATTTGGAAATCAATTGACTCATTCATGCTACACTTTGGTGTGAAATGTTCATTTCAGATAAGGTGTATTGGTTCTTGCATGGGCTAGATGTGGGAGTGGTAGGGTTAACAGCAAGTTGCATTTGTTCATGTTAGGCACAGATTCATATGGGGAGTGCATGACGAACAATTAAACAGTACTACTTTCCGTTGTTAACTATTACCTAGACTTTCTTTTTTATCTTTATTTTTTTTATAGAAATAACTTTTAAAGGCGAGTTCCCGTTTATTTGCAGTACAGTGCTTAATTTAAACAGTGACTAAAGCCTGGGGTATAGGTAATCTACTGGCAACAGCCTAATTGTATTGCTGTATTAGCGGTGAAAACTCTTTTTCTTCTGCCAGTAATAATTCCCAATGGGACTGCAGCCAGTAGTTTAAAAGCAAAAACAGCTGATTTAGTGCAAGTAAAACTCCTACTTGTAGTATGGTCACTGATGGAAATATCAGCTAGTTCTGCTGGTTCAGCCTATGCAGTTGGAGAACAGGGTAAGCAGGTACAAAAAAAGGAAGGTTCTTAACAATCTCTAAAGCCAGCTAACAGGGCGCACTCCTGCAGCTTGCCTGCAGCTCTCTGGGAGTTATACACCTGCTGGGTACTCAATAAGAGCACAGTCAATATTTGTTCTAATTCCCAACTCATATCTAACCATCAGCTAACCAGCATTTACCTGAATTTTCTGCTTAATTTAAAAACATATTTTGAATTAGTTACCGAATTAACAAATTAAATTTAATTAAAATATAATATATTATATATATATATATATATATATATATATATATATATATATATATATATATATATATATATATATATACACACACACACACACACACACACACACACACACACACAATTTCATTTTCAACAGTGGTTCTGTAACGTATTTTCCAAACTGATACTGATTTTTATTATTTAGTGAATGCGTCCTTCTCATAAGGAAATATCTTACTCTATATATATATATAAACTGTTACACGGGTTCTTAAAAGAATACTAGCGTGAATAGGTCGCTTGTAATTATTGTAAAACTTGCTTACAATGCATGAATGTATTCAGCAGATTCTTTCTTTTTACCAATGAATCGGTATAGGTAGTCTATTGAACCTGATACAGTAGTAATATTATTAGCCTAATAAAGTATTCCCTTGTCTTACCCAGAACAAGAAGTTGAAAAAAAACATCGAGTACTTCATGCAGCCGCTAACTCCAGCCATTTTCACAGTGTGCACGTCAAGAGCCCAGCAGGGTTCGTCCGCTTGCTTCTCTGGAAATGGTCAATGTGCTGCCAGCGTCTTGGATTTCCAGAAAACTAGGTGTGTCTCTACGGCTGAGTAGCACCCGTGACCTCTAATCCAGTTTACTAAACACATTGCGGTGGGTGTAAAATAACTACATCACAGTGAGAAACCATTCTCAAATTGTCTTTGGTGTGATTCATAACAGCAATTACAATAAATACTAACTACATGTTTAAAGCTATTTAAATTACACTTCACAAGGAAAATATTGATCGGCCATGACAAAATATTGAAGGTTTAACTATTTGCATGAAGTAATGCAATCCTATGAAGCTTCCTCTCTTAGGCTTTCTCAAACAGGAATAAACTCTGTTTGGCTGGCGCTAGTGCAAATGAAGCACTTGAAGGTGTCACTATTATTATTATTATTATTATTATTATTATACGCTAGTTAGATTAGCTCTGCTAAAGTGTAGGGTTGTAATATTCACACACACACACACACACACACACACACACACACACACACACACACACACACATTTAATTTTCTCTGTTACACTGCATTGTTCAAGACAACAGTTCAGCATATTCATCTGGGACAGCATGATCTTGTTTTATGGCATCGTGCACAATTGAATTTATTTGCTATTTACGGTATGGTCATCTTAACAATGCCGTGATGAATTTCCTGCATTATCAACGAGCACTCAGCACATCAGACTTGTCTTACAACATTATTGCTCCAGTGAAACCATCTAGCTTCTCTTGCTGGAGAAAATGGGACAGCAGCTTCTGTGCTGCAGAAAATATTCCATTATACACTCACACAAAACCATCACACATGTAGTCAGGTTAAGCTGCAGAAAATATGGCATTATGCATACACAAAAACATAACACACTTACGCCTCGAGCACTAAACAGCTGTAACGTGTTTACCACGCAATAAGCCTCTTGACCCCTACTTTGTACACCTGCTGTATTCACGAAGCGGTGAAAACTAGCCTAACGTGATAAACAATGCGTAGAAAAAGTACTGGGTAGAGTCATTTCAATATAATTAATGGTGGAAATGTATGCACACTAACTAAAAAATACCACCAGGGAGGTATTTGATATGGAAGCCTTTATTCTCTAAAGAGTGCTAACATGTTTATGTCCTGTATCGCAGAAGCAGGGACCACAGAAACATCCTATCTGCCAGTACATCCAGTCTAAATTTAGAGATCGCCCTAATATAAGTACAGGTTTAGAAAAGTTGATATTAGACTACAGAACAAGTTTTACCATGTTGTAAACCGACTGGATTTCGTTACTTGATTATTTATGAATGTAACGTTAATTTAAAACATATCGCCTGGCGAAAACAGACAATTAACACTTTGAACACAATTTAATGATACATGTAATAATACTGCTGTTTTAAATACAATTAGGATTTGCAAATAATCAAGAAGAAAGCATTACTTCATTTTAACAGTATGGATTTAATCTCTACTGTTCGGGGGGCTGGGGTAAACCGTCTAGTTTTGTTTTGTTTTGTTTGATTTGTTTTTTTTTACGCCAAATAGCCTAACTGTAGAAGAAGAGCGAGAGGGTCACGCCAAGGAGGAGATAATAGGTAGATACAGACAAGCACATAGTCGCCTTTATATGCCTTAAACTTTAAATCGATCTGTATTTTAAGCTCTTATTTGAATGTGCTCTTAATCGCTGCTGAATGTACTGTATTTTATAATGTAATATTATTTTATATGTAATACTTACTGCAGTAAGTCTCTCTGGATAAGGGGGGTCTGCTAAGGAAATAAACGAATACTTTTTTGAATAATGAAAAGTCTGCTGGTTCATTGTTGTTTTTTTGGTTACTCAAAAACTAAAAAACGAACAAGGAAAAACAAACCGCTTCCTTGTTTGTTTTCCCTAGCCTATATTCAAAAGCAGGGCGGCACTGGGTCCTGGATTCGATACCGGCCTAGGGGTCTGTCTGTGTGGAGTGTGCATGATCTCCCCGTGTCTGTATGGGTTTTCTCCGGGTACTCAGGTTTCCTCCCACAGTCCAAATAGGTGCTGTTCATCTTGATTGATCGTTCTAAATTGTCCTTTGTGTGTGTGATGCCCTGCGATGGACTGGTGTCCTGTCCATGGTGTAGTCCTGCCCTGCTCTGTATCTGCCCGGTTAGGTTAATGCGGTTAATGATAATGGATGGATGGATATATTAAAAAAAAGAACAAGTTCTTTAAAAAAAAAATGTACTCGTACAGCATTTCGTATGCTATTAGTTTTTTCTATGTACATCATGCACTAGTAAGTCAGGTTATGGATGACTGCACCTAGTATACCCTATAATAACAAACTGTAAAAACCTCTTGCAGACTACACGGCGCAGTGTCAGCTTGCAAATGAATAATTTAGCTCGCATATTATCATGATTAGATTTGTGAATAAAGCGGTCAGGGCTTCCTTTTTGCGCGCAGTATTACTTTCCCATGCCACGCAGTATTTCTGGTAACTTGCTGGCTTTTAGTGCATATCCGGACAATTCAGGGTTTGGTGCTCGGCATCACCCTACAGGTCACTTGGTAGTACAGTACTATGTTGATTGACATCTCTCGGAGCCCGTGTACCGCTTCTCCACTGGCACATCCGACCTGTGAGGGCTCTGTACGGTACGGGTACGGGCGGTTGTCCACTGGCTATTTGTCGAGCAGAGCAGGAACCAAACCGTGAAACTCCGGTCTCACAAGGCATCTGAATCTGGCTGTGAGCCGAGCCAGGGCTGGGTTAAGGATTTCCAGCATTTCGTTGCACCAGTCACTCCTGAAAGAAAAACAGCTAACATGGTGGGCAGTGAGTGTGGTGAGAAAAAAATACACCCTTGGGACGCTGAGGAAGTGCGGGCTCGAGTTTTTGGAAGATCTGGAGTCGTGCGTCAGAAATGAAAAAAGTTTAAGCATGAATTTCTGACGATTTGAAGCAAATGGATAAACCGCGGGTACAGTACTAACTCACAAAGTTAAACCAAATTTCTCATTCTTGACCTTCATTATATTAATATAATGAACACAAATGTGGAAAATAAAACAATTTTAAACATTTACAAAAATAAGTACATATAACTACGGTTTTCCTTGCGCTCACGCAGCCTCTTATGCACCCAAACCAAAAACAACTAGAAAAAAAACCAAAAACAACAAAAAAAAAACCCAAAACAATTATCCTTAAATGGGATATCTTCGGCAAATCATATCTGTGGATTATAAAGACATTCCTAAATATATTTACAAAACACAGTGATACAAGATACAGCTGTAGTAGTTGGTCTATTCATTTTTGAACACCATTTGCTTGCGCAACGTTTAGCAAACTGGGTTAATAATTCTTTCGTTGCGTGTGACGTCAGTAACACAGCTCTGCAGTGGAAAAACAACCCAGGCTCCCCTCAGCACAGCGTGAGCGCTGAGTACGGACCCGGCTGTACAGCGGAGCAACAGAGGCACAGGCAGAGTTTGGGAGAAGGAGGCAAGTCAAGCCCTGACTACAAAGGTGGGTGCTTATTAGTAGCCGCTACTGATTGTAGGTAGTCCGATGTCTACTTGGCTTTATTATTATTATTTATTTATTAGCAGACGCCCATACCCAGGGCAACTTACAGTTTTATACAAAAAATACATATCAAGAATTACAGTACAATTAAAGCCTGTGACTGTCCCTCACCTTTCCCTGATCAGTCGGCCACATTTTCAAAGCGTTTCCTCCACAATTTAATTAACTCCTTTTTTTTTTTTTTTTAAAGAGATAAAACCCCTTGCTAATTTTACAAAACAACTAAGTAATATAATCCAAGTTCTATTCAGCACTCTTAATTATTCAGCACTATCAACTAAGTAATATAATCCAAGTTCTATTCAACACTCTTAATTATTCAGCACTATCAACTAAGTAATATAATCCAAGTTTCTACTAAGCACTGTGAAGGTGTTTGGCATTTCATTTTGAAATAATAACACTTTTTTTTCTCATTTCAGAACATAGGAGTTAATTAAAGATTGGAGGAAACCCTTTGGAAATCTGGTCCAACATGTGCTGTTTGAACCACATAATAAATGTCTACAGCTGTTCATTGCTGTTTGTCAGTGAATCTTCCTAGATAGAACTGCCCTGATTCTGTGTTAGAAATCAGATATTGTAAATTAAGAAAATACGCTGTTTAAATAAAGTTTTTGTGAGTGTTTCTTGAATTTTAAACCTGCACTTCAGCATTTCATAGAGGAATACTAAAAAACAAAGTTTTGCTCTTCCTATAACGGTTAGTTTTCCGAGTTTAACCACAGATGACAGTTAGCTGTTAGACCTGGACAGTCCTGCTAGTCATTCACTTCCCACATGCAACAAGTTGACTTTGGGGTGAGTAACCTTGACCCTATTTAATAAAACTAAACCCATAGATCGTAATTATAGACTTAGCTTCTAATAGAGTGAAAGCAATAAGCAGTAATGTCATGCACAGCATGTAGCAGCTCCTGCTGAAAAACATACTGTAGAAGCACAGACTGGGACATTTCAATGGAAACTACTTCTATGGGAACTAGCAAAGGGCAGAGGCCGGTCATGTTGCTGATGTTTGCTGGTTAAGGCTAAGGTTAGGGTCAGGGCTAGGGCTGGCTTGAGGTAGGGCTAGGGTTGCGGTTGGGGTTAGGGTCAGGGTCATGACTGGGGTTGGGGTTAGGGTTTGAGTTGTGGTTAGAGTCAGAGTCAGTGCTAGGGCTTGGGCTCGGGTGAGTGATTAGCACTCCTTTCAGATGTTAAGAAAGCATATTGAGTTTGAATGAATGCTTTAGGCTTCAGCACATGAAACTGTTTTGCAAGATAATTGTAGGTGAATTAAGAAAAGGGGGATAGAAGGGAATTGTCATGCAATACTGGCAAATTTAATTAATGCAGTAATGGGGCATCAGCATGTTCCTTTATATATATTGGTATATATATAACTCTCAACTGGAATGAAAGCTGGGTAAGAGTTTCTTTTGGACCTTGCTAGCAACTCTGGGGGGAATTTCAGTCTTAACAAAATTATGTGATTGGTGCTGTGGAGGACAGAGCAGTTTTCTTTATGTGACAGTCCTGACCCCTAGAGGTCATGTTCTGAATAGGCAGGTAAACACACACCATGAACTAATTGCATCAACCAGAGTGTGCTGGGGTTGCATCAACCAGTGTGTGCTGAGGTTGTATGCATTTAGTTTAAGGTTAGGGTGAGAGTTAGGGTTATAGTTAGTGTGAAGGTCAGGGTTTGGACGAGGTTTGGGTTATGGCTAGGTTTAGGGTGAGGGTCAGGGTTAGGGTCAAGGTTTCGGACAGTGTTTAGCACTGTTTCTGGATTATAATAAAGCATATTGAGCATTTGTAAATATTTAAATACTTAAACAGCACATGGAAATGTTTTGCAAGATAATTCTAAGTCTGATATAAAAGGAAAATTGTGATAAAGGTGAATTCTGATGCAATACTGGCAGATTGAAGTAATGCAGCAACAGGGGCAGATGTTCAAGCTTTTTAAACGCAAACATTTTATTTTTTTATATAGAAAAGTGTAAACTCTGAACTGGAGCAAAAGCTTGGTAAGGCTTGGTAGAGTAAATGCAGATTGAGGTTTTGTTTTTAGTTTTGCTGGTACCTTACTCCATGAGTAAACAGTGTGCTGTCTTTCAGGTGCCTATTTTAATGATCTTAAAACCAGCAGGTCTCAATAGCATCACCCTTTAAATCTATATTTATCAGGCATCTCATTTCCCCAGGGTTGATTTGTCATGCTAAGGTGCTTTGCCATGCTTTCACTATGCTTTGCTAAATTGCGCTTTTACCAGAATAAACTTCAAAAGAGGAATCCTAATGTGTTGCTGACTCCATGTACACTAGGACGGTGGGCCAGTTCAAGCTTTTCAACTCACATCGCAATGCATTCTGGTACGTTTTACCTCTCTCATGTACCTTTCACAGCAGGACTACACTTACCAGAATGCATTGTGGTGTGAGTTGAAAAGCCTGGTCCCAAACTGTCCTAGTGTACACAGAGTCATGTGGTAACCATGTGCATAGTGTTAATATTATTATACTATATTGTCCTGTTTACAGAGATTGAGGATATAAAGCCTTTCTTTTTAAATAGCTTTTGTGTTATTGACCTGAGTTATCATGTATCCACATCACTGTGTTACAGAAGGGTTAATACTACAGCTCTTCTATAAAAGGTATCAATGGTATATCTAAGCTGAGCACGGTTGTATGTTTAACAACAGGGGTATTTAGAGCAAACGCATGCCATGTTGCAGGGTGTTAAAATGCACAGGGAGTCCATGGGTACAATTCTGTCTCAAAGCTGAAAAATAGTTAGCCCTGACACAGAACAACTGCTGTGGAAGAGCCAGTCAGACTGGGCAGAGTGGCGGAGCGTGTCTTTATACAGTACCAGGTTATATATAGGCTGTTCACAACTGAACCTACTGATTGTAAATGTGAGCTTTTAACCGCATGGGTTCATTTCAAAACTAAATGCAACAAAGCAAGTTACAGTATATCAGCCGACCGTGATGTACAGTAACAGTCCATTAAATACTCTGCAGCTCAAATGCCAATTTAGTCAGACAAAAGCACACTTGGACGCAACTCCCCCAATGTGTTCTTGGTGGTCCTATTGAAAGTGCTGTATACAGTCCCATTGAGAGTGCTGTATACCGTCCCATTGAGAGTGCTGTATACAGTCCTATTGAGAGTGCTGTATACAGTCCTATTGAAAGTGCTGTATACAGTCCTATTGAAAGTGCTGTATATGGTAAAAACATTTGCGTTTCAGCATGTGCTGTGATTGAAAGTTTGAATTAACCCCTTGTTTTATTGCATTCTATTTGCAGTAAGGTGTTCATTTCAATATAGAATACAGAACATCTTATGACAACAATAAAATGCAATTAATATTTTTTACAGTTTAATCGTACAGAATTGTATTTTTTTATAAAAAATAAACTCAACCAATAGAAGATCTGTGTTTTCTACGACAGTTCAATCATAAGTGGAAGGAGGCAGGACATAAACAGCTGAAGGTATTCTCTGCCTCGGCTGAAGGTCTTGAGTAAGTCTAACCAACGGGAAAGTCAAAGATCTGCCCCTTGTTATGCAGGTGTCCAATCATGAGTGAGCAGAGGTGGGACATTAACCAGGAGATTCTCCGTTTCAGTTAAAAGTCTTGGGTATTAGCCAGTGGGAATGTCAAAGATCTGCCCTGGTTTTGCAGCTGTCTAATCAGTAGTGAGCAGAGGCAAGACATAAATATGCTAGGGCAAAACGATGTAAGACTAGCTGAATTTCTAGATATTTCTTATTATAGAATTGAAAAATGTCATCAGACAATGGATGTCGTTGTAGTCGATTTGGTTATTTTCAAGAAAAACTTTCTCAGAAAAGTTTGTTAAAGAAGGGAGGTATAGACACAGGAAGGGAAGGGATATACTCGCCACTTCCAAAATCAAAATTATTAAAGCTAACAGTGGCTTACCGGTAGCTGTCAATTTAAAAAAGTATACTGCTTGAACTGTCTTTTGTTCAGTACAGAAAAGGCGATATGGAACAGCATTGGCTACAGCAATCTAGGATGCCGGATGAAGTCAGCACAAAAATATGAGCATTCCCAAAGCCACTTGCCAGCCAAACACTGTAACACTCATAACTATTGGACAAACCTGGATTGATGTTCAACTGGATGAGCAGAAGCACTGGATACAGTACATCACAATGAGCAAGAAAGAAAAAAAATCATTGTGGGGATCTTAAACGCTTGATTGATTGTGTTGTTTACCTTGGCAAGCAAGAACTGGCTTTCAGGGGGCATGATGAAGGCACCAATTCCTCAAATAGAGGTAATTGTGTGGAATTACTTTTCTGATTTCTGACTACGATGGCATGTTAAGCAACCAGTATTGCTATGCAGGACAGCCGCTATAAGATCGTTACCTTTATTAAAAATGTGGACAGATTAATCTACTGGTTAATCAACTAATGTCCATAAATTAAGCGATCAAATTTTTTAATCGAGTGACAGCCTTAATTTAAATGCATTCTATTGCCACCAGAACTAGTGTGTGCATGAGGTACTATGCAACAAACACACTCAAGGGAATTGCATTGTGTAAAACTGTAGCTTTTTGAGCAGCTGTCGATCTGCCCACTGTTTTGGGGTGGGGAGGCAACTCGTCAAGAATATACTTGGACCTCTCTGGTACCCATATATAAATAAAACATTGGCAACTGTCATTCTGTGGATTGATTTAGATAATGTAGGATATTGCAAGGTCAAAAGAGTGGAATAACATGAGCGTCATTAAAACTATATTAAAAGAGACAGCCTTTCATTTCCTCCACAATGTCTAAGAGACTAAGCCATCAGTTAAGCAGGGCTCATAATGACATTCTGCAGGCCCATGTGCATCCTATATGCTGGAGCTGCTCCCAGAGCAGGTCAGCAATTCAACACCATATAAATCATTCAATTATTGCTTGGCATCTGGAATTCATTTATTTGATGTTACATTTCCCTTATGTAAGATAATATTTTGAAAGGCTCTGCCTGAATAACAAAGTATGTACAATTGTACATGTTTAAAAACCCAAGATCAAACACGCTGCAATCAAGTATTTAAGGTCAATAGTCTTGATGTACTGTTTACGTTTGATTAAGTAAATAAAAAAAAAGAAACCAAACTCAAATATCATCAATCACATTCTAGCTCAGCTCACAAACAGTGCAAATCCAAGATGACTCAGTAATATATTGGTTAACACGAAGCAAACAGAGGCACCTCCTGTGAAACTGTAGATGTTTAATTTTTTTTATATATTGGCCAGCAAGTTACTTCATTGTAAAATGAATCTATTCCTTACCCAATGATATTCAATGGCAATGCAATAGTGCTGTACTAAGAGGTAATGATAGCTCAGGCTGTTGCTTGGTCTTGTGAACGATGCTTCGGGCACATCAGCAGCTTCAGATGCAACGTCGGTGTTTTAACCACCTGCTTCCAAGGAGAATCGAGAGTGCATCTACCCATAAACTGATCACAACATGGCAGCTCCAGAAAATGTAAGAACCCTCCTCAGGATAATCAGTAAAGTAATTCCCACAACAGCTCAGGAGAACTGAAGGTCAGTGGCTTGTCCTCTGATCCCACCACCAAGCCAATTGGAGTTGTCTAATTCACGCTCACCAGGTGCCTGACCAGTAGAGGTCTGCTGTAGCGGGGCGAGGAGGAAAAGTGCCTATTAAATTTGACTTCCTTAAATCATGGGAGAGGCAGAGCCATTGCAATGCTTCTTGTGGAGTCCACAGTGAAGACTGGCAACTTCACACAGCCAGGACAAATTGACAACCCTGCAATGGTAGGGCAAGGGCAGCTACAACGGGATGAGGCTGCCATTGGTAGAATAGTACCACAATTACACATTCACATGTTTATTTACCAGTAGCAGGACCAGTGTGTGACTAGCATGTACGATTAGTTCCAAATCCATTGTATTACCATTGATGGTATTGTTTGGGGTTTTACAAGCAATGGTAAAATATCAAAATCTGTAACGTCTTTCTGTAAACCAGTAAACCAACTACCAGTGTTCTTTACTGGGAACCAAAACAAGGAGCACTTGCTGGCATTTTACTGCATGGGTTTTGTTAGTTGTTAGATGTTTGTGATTGAGAGCTGATGCTGATAAAATAAAGTAAATGTGATGAATTTCTGTACTGTGACGAGGTATGCCATCGGTATTTGGGGAAATATGATAAAGGGCAATATTCTGTCCTGAATTTGTTTTGCTTCTGTTACAATCCCCCTCATCTCTCTGAAGGAAATGTAGAGACCTACAATAAGAAGTATTCATCCCCTATCAATAATGTCAAATTTTGTTTAATTACAAATCATTAATGCACAAACAAACTTTTTTTTATTTTATTCAAAGCTGTAGTGGTTAAACTGAACACTGTTATATGAGAGGAGGTTAAATGTCAACAAAACTTGCAAAGAAAATGTACAAAATGAAATGTACTGGTTGCTAGTTACTAGTATTCAGCCCCTTAAGTCAGTACTTGGTAGAAGCACCTTTTGCAGCAATTACTGCTATGAGTCTTTTTGGATAGGTCTCAACTAGCTTTGCACAGCAGGATGGTGAAATGTTTGCCCATTCTTCACAGGAAAATTGCTCCAGTTCTGATAAGTTTGTTGGGGATCGTCGATGGACTGCAATCTTCAAGTCTCGCCATAAATTTTCCATTGGATTCAAGTCAGGACTTTGACTGGACCACTCAAGAACATTAATTCTCTTCTTGTTCAACCGCTACAGTGTGACTTTGGCTTTGTGCTTCGGGTCATTGTCCTGCTGAAATGTGAATTTCCTCCCCAGTTTCAACATTGGCTGACTCAAACAGATTTTCCTCAAGGATTCGCCTGTACTTTGCATCATCCATTCTCCCCTCTATCCTAACAAGCTTCCCAGTCCCTGCTGAAAAGAAGCATCCCATAACATGATGCTGCCACCACCATGCTTGACAGTTGGGATGGTGTTGACTGGGTGATGTGCAGTGTTGGGCTTGCGCCAGACGGAACTCTTGGGATTTAGACCAAAAAGTTCAATTATTGTCTTGTCTGACCACAAAACCTTTTCCCACATGTCTGCAGTATCATCTGCATGCTTTTTGGCAAACTCCATACGTGCTTTAAGATGAGGCTTTCTGAGTAATGGTTTCTTTCTTGCCACCCGTCCATACAGTCCAGCTTTGTGTAGGGACCGCCTTATTGTTGATGTGTGAACACTGACTCCCATCTCAGACACAGAACTCTGCAGATCTCTCAAGGTCATTGTTGGCTTCAGAGTGACATCCTGATCCAGCTTCCTGCTTGCATGGCTGCTCAGTTTGAGGGCAACCTGATCTGGGTAGTGTCTGGGTTGTATGATTCATCTTCCACTTCTTAATGATGGACTTCACTGTGCTGAGGGATAATCAACGCCTTTGAAATTTTCTTGTACCCTTCTCCTGCTTTGTGCCTCTCTACCACTTTATCCCTGACTTGTTTCAAAAGCTCCTTGGTGGCTTTGTTTGATCACTATGTGAGTTGCAGCTTGAAAGTCTTCATATACCTTTGTGTACACAGGCTGAAACCATTTCATTAATTTTGTGACCTTTCAAACAAATCATTTGCACCGGAGCTGATTTAGGGCTGCAGTAGCAAAGGCGTTGAATACTGAGATTAATCTGTTTTTCTCTGTAAATCTTACTTATTTACATTTTATATGCATTTTCTAACTTTATCAATGTGGAGTACAAAATGTGAAAACTTTGCAGGGGGGTAAAACCCGCTCTGTGCATTTATATATATATATAGAGTACATATATATATATATATATATATATATATATATATATATATATATATATATATATATATATATATAGAGTGATCGATCCTGCAACTCTGAAGGATCGTTGCCCCTTTAAAAACGTAGACCCAGATACGGAAATTGAATTTTGCAGCGCTTACGCGCACTTTTTAATAAATACAAAACACAAATAAACAAACAAAACCTAACTCCGTTTCGAAGCTCTGACTGTACATTAACAGGTCCGTGACTAACACGCAGGATGGCTAAGCCGTTTACCTGACATAAAACAGCACCAAACAAACCACACCGGTTTAACACAGCACTTGCTTTACTTTGACTGCTCGGAAGCAGAGCACACTTTCTGCCTCCTTCTACTCTACAGCCCCGAGTATACTGGCTGCTGACTATTTAAACCCTGCACCTGGTCTAATTTGAAATGATCCCCAGGAGCGGATGATAATTAAACAATAAAAACAAACAAATGTGCATTCGCACGTTTTTTTTTTCTTTTTTTTTCTCTCTAGCAGGGAGGAAATTAACCCTCTCCCTGCTCACAATATATATCGACAAACTATCGTTTCCTTTTATCGAAGATGTCGATTCTATATAATGTACATAAAAATGTTTCAAAATGAAAATACTGGTTGACAAATACTTACTAAGATCCCTCAGCATCACATCGATTATTATATACCACAAGCCTGGGGATATCTAGCGTGGGATACATTTTGTTATTCTGCTGAAGATACTGAATGTTGTTCGTGGTATATACAGGTTTTATGCACTTTAGGAGGATGTCCTATAAAAAACTATACCACACACACACACGCACGCACGCACACACACACACACACACACACACACACACACATTCAGTCTCCTCTATATATGGACAGCAGCTCAGGCGAAATGCTCAGGTTAGATTGGAGGTCCATTCAGAGTAGTGAGGGGAAACTCATGGAAACTGCCTGCAATGTGCCCTCATGAGTGTAGCCTGTGCCATTGTCCCAATTACCTTTCTATTCCAGAAAGTCCTAGATAACAACACGGCTGTACTTCACAGACAAACCAAGGCTTAAATCGTGAATGTAAAATTAAAATTCCTGGCCACACCCCCGGATGTCCTGAAAGGGTTAGTACAGGTGCTGGTTGTTGTCTCACGCTGTTGTCTCATTATTTTGTGGTCTTTAATTATTTTAGAGACTGTGGTGACTTGAGCGTCAGACTGTTTACCAGCAGTCATTAAAACTTTGAGGGAACTCTTCTTGACAGGAAAAAACGGCATAACCGTCCTGTCAAACCACAGCTTCTCCGAGTAGATTTGCTCCACACATGCAGTTTCGAAGTACGGCTGGGTGTGTTGGCATTGTAGGAAGCACTGCGACCATTTAGTTGCTTTCCACAGAGTACAGTCCGAACAGCGGCGCACATCCCCACCACGGCTAGACATTACAAACTGGAGCTATAGGTAACACAGCAGACCCCACAAACTATATCCATACATATATAAAAATGTGCGTTCTTAGCAAGTTTCATCACAATAGAAAATAAGTGCTTTACATGTATGTAACCATACACAGGCAGACAGACAGTTGGATAGACAGACATCTCCTATTACCCAGATATTCTGACACTCAAATAATCTGTGCTAAAGCCTGTCTAACCCTTTCAATCCATAATGAGTTAATAAGTATAGATGAGAACAGGATTTTTTCCAACGTATGTTTTACTACCTCAAACTGGGATTTATGGGTCCTGTGAGGCTTATACGTGATTTACGACGTCATATGTTAACATACTGTAGTAATGTGAATGTTTAGGTATAGTTAAGGGTGGACTATTGTGTGTAGTTTTTGTTACAGCAATAGATCAGAGACAGCTAGTGTATTGGCGTTACATTTTGTTTATAACTGTGTTTAAACTGTTTCCAAATTTTAGAGAAGCTGAAATCTTAAGGGGGGGAGAATGTACTAATGTGAATGTTTATGTATATAATGCAGTTCAAGTTATGCCACTAGAGGTCAGTAGCGCCCTACATACTTACCCTCTACCTAGGATACCGTGGGGTCGAGGAAGTCCTTAGAAAACACTAATGTGTAGGTTTCAACAGAGATTGTTCTAATAAAGACACTGTGATTAAAGTTATACTCTTGCATCTTGGATCTCGGGTTATTACATACTAATCTAAAATAAGGCCAGGACTGAAAGGGTTAATCATAATTAGTTCTATTTATGTAAAATGTATCAAAAACGTGAAATGTGAATTGAGCCCTCTTCACAGGAAAATCACTACAACTCAGCCTTGCAGGTTACACATCTCACCTGTAGAGGGCAGTCATTTCACAGCGTCTCAGTGACAGAAACAACGTGGGCAAAGTAATCACAAACAAGTGATAGTACGGGACAGGCTTCTGTTTAGCCTTCAGGACACACACATCGTTTTATCAGCATGTTCACAAAAAGCTTGCGACTCATCTCTTAGTCTGATTAAAGATCCCACACAGTGTGTAAAGATTAGTGGGTTCTGTAAACACTGCCGAACTGAAACGCCTTTGAGATTGCGTTTTTTTTTTCAATACATAAAAAAGTTTTAAATTTAAAGGCTGCAGAATGAACACTGTGAGCGTTCTTCATAGCAGAGACACAAAGCCACTGTAACGCTTATCAGTGGTTGGCTCCAACTACCTTTCCTTCATCTGTGCTGTGTGTCAACCAGTATGCGAGATTAAAGATATAAAATGACTCTAGTGTAAGAGCAGGTCAGGAATAGATCAAGACACTTTTATATGACTAGAAAGAGACACAGGAGTTTGAGGTGCAATAAGAGCACTAGTTTACTGTGTGTGCTTGTGCTGTTCCTTTTAAAATTATACATCACAGGTCTGTATGAGAAATCAGCTCTTAACTATTTGTCAGAATTCCATCTTGTGTTCCTATAGATGCCATCCAAAGCATGGAACACACAGTAACCTTGTGTATGTTTCATATTAACTGAGAAGCTTTTATGATTTATAATGCCTTGTGTGTAAGGTGCCCAATATTATAAACTGCATGAGATGACATCTCTTAAAACAATAAAAGATATCCTAGACACAAAGTTTTACTTTTTACTTGCACAAAATTAAAATCAACACGTCCCCTTTTTGCTTTATTTTAATAAAACATTGTTTTTAAACTCATTTTGATTCTGTTAATAAAATCTGGAATTGTTGGGTTATTTTTGTGATCATTCCTGTGCTTTATAACACTCTCTTACCTGACAGAAAGAAAATTATTAAAATTGGGTTCTCCCATTGATTAATTAAGGGATCTTTCATGGATTAAAACTGAGGGGTCTCTCATTGATTAAAACAGGGGTCTGTCATTTCCTTGTGTGCCTAGTTTGACAGCAGTTCAAGAGTAATGAGGTTGTCTAATAAAGAGCTGGGTTCTTCTCCACCTCACAGGGATGTGAAGCATCGTACACTGGTGAACCTGCCTCTTCACACCCAGCGGTGGCTACAAGTATGAGATTATCAAGTCAGGTATCGCTTAAGAAAACCGCCCCAGGATTTGAATTTCCTAAAATTATTTCAAGTTTGCCGAGGAAGGAAGTTCGTAATGTCAGGCTGGATGCTGATCTGATTCAGACTGGAACATGTCCCCACCTGCACAGCCTGAGTGGTGTCAAGATTCAGACCTTTACATGCAGGCACCGTCTCTTTGATCAGCGCATGGCTAATGTCATTATTAATAGGAGTGTTGGATCCATAAATGTCAGTGTCACATCAACCCACAAAGAGTCCAGCCACTGACTCCAGAGAAAAGGAAAGGCCACGGGTGTATAAATAAAGAAAAACCGAATCAAAGACCGATGCCTCTGGGGGTAACCCTTCATTGGAGACAGATAACGGACACTGACAAATGATGAGGCATTGAACCAAAGAACTGTGTGGAAAGATAACCTACAACTTACTACTGTACACAGAGCAGAGGTTTGGTCTACTTCACTTGTCAAGGACTTTTATTTAGAAGGGTCGCACTTTACTTTTTGTGTTGATTAACATTAACTTAATTTAAAGGCATTTTTAAAGATATTTACTGGATTTTTAAAAAAACATTTTTTTGAAAACTATTAAACCAAATTCAATCACAGCCGAGTGGTGAGCAGGTCGTTATCAGTTCAAAGTCGATTGAGGGTACCTCAGCGTGACAGGTTACAGCTAGACAGGACTGAGTCTCCTCTCTTTGCTCTTAATGTTTCAGGTATTTGTTTTTATTTGAACCTTTAACAGCTACATGTTTTTTATATTAACTTGCTCCACAATTTGCTTTCTTCTACATAGTGATTCAATCTATCTTTCAAATATTTCACTGCCAACTGAAGGAGTCAATGATAACAGAGTAACACTATAGTTCATAGGAAGGAGCTGAACTCCACAAGCACAGTTTTTTAAAATGTATACAATGAATTACATTTTACAATTCGACTAACAGATTAACTAAGTTTTTAAATAATTGAATCTTGCTTGCCTGTTTAATAAATCAAACCTCAGGATGAAAGTGCCCCTACACCTCTAAAGCCAAATGTTTAAGAATCAAGCACAAACATTGATTTTTAGTAAATTAAAACATATAATTGCATTTAAATACTAACAAGTGCTTCATTTAAAACAATTTAACCCCCCCCCCCACCTCCACACACACATACATTCACCAGCAGGTGTAACAACTATGCAATAGGAGTCTTATTTCCATCCTTGGGTTTCTGATTAACTAAGACAGTAGAAGAATTGTGGAGCAAATCTAAAAAAGACAAGGCGCATAGAATCAAGAGAAATGCTATTAATATCGGCCAAGAAGATTAATACACATTTCTCTCTCTGAACTTCTTCCTGTCAGACACTGGCAGTAATAACTTTTTCTCAATAATGCTTGGATTTAATGAGAGAGCGTTTAAAGTTATGGATGATGTCATACCCACATATCCATTTCCACAGTAAAGAGAGACTTATTTACAGAAGGTGTGTCCTTCTCTTCAAAGGTGTTGGCTGAGATTGGCATATTGAAGCCACACATGGTTTATACATTGTTGTCTGGATGTAATAAAACCTGAGTGAAGAACTTAAATGAACCCGAAGCCACACATTTACGACTGAGTGAAGTCTGTTTATTACATTCTTTTTCAATCTTCCCACTAATGACTATTCACACTGTAAACCCTAAGGTTTGCAGCAATAAGCACATAACTACTAAGCTGTGTTGCTTGATTCTTAAACATTTGTCTTCAGAGCCATAGCGATAATAGTTTAAACAGCATTTAATTTGAATAAGTTATGCGACGGAAGATTTCCACTCTCATCCATTGACGCTACATACTTTTTAACTTGTACACTTTACACTTTACACTTGTAATAAAAACGCTTCCCTATATTTCACCCCATGTACAATTCATGCTACATGTATTACTATTAGATAATGACAAGCAATTACTTACACAGGGAAAACTGCATTAATGATAACATGATACTTCCTACAGTCTTCCACAGACAATTATTCCAAAAATTATGAGTCACCGGATTATTCATTTCCCATCTGCTTATCAACTAAAAATGGAAAAATACATCATTACAAATAGTTTGACGATATTGTTTTTATTAGTTTAAAACTCTCAATGTGGTTTCACTGATCCCAAAATAGACTTGTTTCTTTTTGGCTGTTTCTTCCTGTTGGGATTCTCAAAGTCTGAGAAAAAAAGCTTTCTGAGATATATGCTTGAACAACTCAGGGAGATTTTCCTTTTAAATAAATGAAATAATTGATTACAAACTGGAAGGAGCCCATGCAACAGCTAAGGGTTAACCCTAACCTATTAACTATTTGAGCACGTTTTTAATTGCAAGATCATTTCAAACTATTTTCAAGACTGATATGAACTGTTGATCAGATGGGCTGACTCGTACAGATATGAAGACATCAGCCAAGAAAGACCCTGCTGTTCAGGGTTTACGCTTTAGCTCAGATTTCGGTATGTTTGAAGATTCAGGCATTGGCTTTGTGCACAACAATTTTGTTTTTGATTGTATATTAACTTTGTTCAGGAGCTTAATCTACATCAGAATAAAGGCTGCAGTAGCACTCAGTTACCCACATCTACCAGCATCATTCTCTACCCAACGAGGCTGGTTGAGTCAGCTGGAGTTAGGCAACAGCACATGTGTATCTGTTTGACTGTTCCAATGCACCCAACCCTTTTTGTAGGCAGTACATTAAAAATAAAGACGTATTGTTAGAGTCGCTTTCTTTGTCTTGATATTGCCCCCCTCATTACCACTCCTTGCCACTGAGAATTAGATCATGTGGGTGGAACTCCCGATTGGGTAGTGGTGAGGGACAATACCAAAAATGTAGCTGATCTATTGATCCATTTTAGGCTTCAGCATATGCTACCCTATATAGGTGTTTCCAGGTGAGAGCACCACTTCTATAGCAACCAGTACCTACCTGCATATGTTTTGGGAGTGTCCCGTGATCAGTAGCTTCTGGGAGAGTCCAACAATGAGCAACCAAACTAATCTCAGGGCTTAAAAGAACGAGCTGTGAAGAATTTGAATTGAATTTGACTCTGCTGAAGTCTTTAGTATCTTAAAAGGAGTTGACAAAGTTAACCCTATTCAGACCTGTAAACACAGCACAGAAAACAGGACCTGGGGACACCTGAGACAGTCTTACTGAAGGACAGAGGCTAGGAGACACTTTTTTTAGACAGAGAGTGGTGTGGGTAGGGAATGATGCTTAATCACCAAAATTTTGAGATTAAACAGGACTACTAGGAACTCGACAAGCAATAATTAGCCGATTGGCCACCTTTTGTAAATGTTCTTATGTCCTTATATTGGTAGTTTTCCAGTGCAAAAAAATATTTAGGATATAACAATAATACTGTTATTTTCATATGATTACATTTCTCTAGCACATGTTCATTGGCTATTTATTAACTGAGCTTCAATAAATAGGTAATTTCTTATCAATTAAATGCCACTCAAAGTGAAGCATTAGTGAAGGTTCAGAGGGGTATATTTGACAGGTTAATTTGGCTGTCCCAAAGTTTAAATATAACATTTATTCCTTCACTAGCCAGTTAATATCCACCCAGAGGATGGTGAAGGCCAAGGAGACATTTAAAGAGCCTTTAAACAATAATCTGCATAATCATTAACTCGCTGGAAAACTACCACCTTGGGCTGGAGCCAAATCAAAACTTTGACAACCCGTTAATCGCACTGAACAAAATTGTATTTAATAGTGTTTTCTTTTTTTAGTAAGTATCTTATTTCTTCTACTCATAAAAAGAGAACACTATAAAATACAGTTTTGTTAAGTGTGATTAGCATGTTATCAAAGTTTTGATTTGGGCCCAGCCTTGGTCTGCAATATTACTATTATAAAACAAACCCAGCATTCTTTGACCGCTATTGCTTTACCTTAAAAACACTATAATACTGAAAACAATTACATGGAATTTGCTTGGGTTTACTGTGGTTATAGAAGTGTGTGGGGAGCCAGAAAGTCTGCATCAGAGAAGAAACTGATGGATTCGGGTTGGAAAGTTAGAGAGCAGCTGGACAACTGGTAGCCCACAGAGTTGTTATGAATGTGTGAAACTATCATTGGAATTTCATTTTAGCAAATGAAACTAATTACATTTCATATCAATTTTGTATATCGCGCTATTGTGTTAAATTTTATATATATATATATATAAAAAAATACTGGTCCTTTCGGTATAGCCAATGATTTATAGGGGATCCCCTAAACTGTTGTAATAACATCAACAAATATTATATTAATATTATTATTATATTATTAAATAATAATAATAAATATATTATAATAATATAATAATAAATAATTTAGAATTACATGCATTTCTCAGAAACTGTTCATTTGAATGTTTTTATGATGTCTGAGTAAATCGTCATTGAAATGAACCAGGGTCTGTTAGATTTAATCTTTTATCTTTGAGGTAATGCTGGGAGCCTTAAAATAGCTGTGAATAATATATTACTGCAACACCGGAACCTTCCACTTGAGCTGAAATCTACAGTTCACTTAATAAAGTTTATAAATAATACTGTTCTTTTTCCCTTTGCAGATGTGTGCTAAAGTATTATTGCTTTGGGGTGAGCCTTAATACTAACTTTGTAAATGGAACTGATATAGAGGACATGACATAGATTTGATTTGAGACCTCTGATAACACAGACTATTATCTATTTCGTAGGAATGACATACTACAAAAAAGACTGGGGGTGGTGCGTGTATTGTCCATTAATCCCACTACTAACACCAAGTTCATGCTGTATTGGTTTTGGGGTGTGTTGCTCCGAGGTTATTATTATGTGTCTCTAAATCTTACTTCATCTGGCTTAAACTTGTCTGTCTGGAGAATCCTAAATGCTATGACTCCAGCGCTGAAAAGTAAGAGTCACATGATTTAAATGGAATGAGGATAGCTCTAGAAACACAGGTAAGGTCAGAGAACTATGGGAGCAATTAAAATTCAGAGCCACTAATGGAAATAGAAAGAGAAAAATTGCATTTGAAGACCATTGCTCTCTTATGAATAGTTTATTACATTTGCCTGGGAGGGTATTTCATTCTGGGAGTAACCTATACATTTCAGGTTGTCAAGTTATAAAGGCATGCAAGTTTCAAAGCGATTCAAGGAGACGAAGGCACTGGCAGAATTTTTTTTTTTTTTTTTTTTTTTTAATTACTTTAGAATTTTTGCTGGAGTGCTTGAAGCTATGGATGAATTGTGTTTAGTGAGTTTGAATTCCCTTGCCCAGTTCTTTCCCAACTCAAATATCCATCAGTATAATTCAACTCATCGTCTGCAAAATAAACAAACCACGGGCCATTGAGGACACGGAGAGGAGACGCACACCTGAGTGGAAACACATTGAGGACAAGGAGAGGAGACGCACACCTGCGTTGAAACACATTGCTTTGTGTCTCGTACAATGCAGGCTATTTGCAGCACCTGCTACCTGTCATTCAGTCACTCATCAATCAACAGCAATCAGGCAGCTATTTAACACTGAAGAGACAAAACACTGGGAACAAATGAAATAACATGCTCTCAGGAACTCTAAAATAGGGGGTGGGGGAACAAGTTATAGCGCTGGAAAATCTCTATTTCTTGAAAGATGCACAACACAGGCTGTGTGGTTATTTGAGTTAACAAGGCGAGAGGTTTTACACAGGCATTCCCATCCAAAGAGAAACAGTTTACATTCATCCACATTGCTTTAGAAGATGTCCTCTATTCTAACCCAACATGCATCAAACAAACCAATTCTCTATAGTCAGGCAATGCCTGCCTGCATTCTGCCTTTAGAATTTGTCCCAGACCTCAATACCATGACGGCTCTTTTAAGTTACATACCATGCAACTGCAGGAGTCGTAGAGCAAAGTTACACATAGTGGTGTCAGATACCAGTTAATATCCGAAACGTTTAGAAAGAAGGGTAAATTAATCAAGGCTACATTTTAACGTGTCAACCAAATTTAACATAACTGGAATGCTGGTAACCACAGGTGACCCATAGCAAAAAGCACTCCGCGAGAGCTTAAAATAAACGACTACATGTTTTGAAATAACCCTTAGAAACGTAACCCAGTCGTAAATGTAAAGCAAAATGTAATAAAGCACAGGGAAACCATGGTTAAAACAGTCATGTAATTGTTTCTCCTCTGTTCAGCTCAGGGGGTGTGTTTATTGTGCGAATGTACGAATGTTTCGGACACCCTCGACTGAAAAAAATGAAGCTCGGAAGAAAGAAAGAAAGAAAGCAAGAAAACAAGAAATATGTACAACATTAATACCTGTACAGTATACAGAATATATTGTGAATCCTAGATATTAAAGAAATGACCTTACTGTGTGTCGTTCTTACTATATAACCGGCCAGCATCTATATTCCATCTGCATATTTTTTCACATGTTGAAACAGTCTAAACATGTAATGTCTGGATAACTTTTAAACTTTTAACTGATAACTTTTTTACTGTAAACTATTAACATACCTACAGTATATTGCCATGCAGGAATATCATATTCCCACGCGGTTAATCCTTAAATTAGCCAGTATTTCAGATTCTTGTCCCAGCGTGCAGCTCTCCATAAACGCATATGCATATGCAGTAGGTCTGCCAAATTCAACTTGAAATCTCTCATAAAGTTGAGGGTGAACCCTTTTTTGACTGAAGTTTCTAAAATCTTAAATGTTTTCGATCGCTACTTCAACTGCAGCACAGCGAGCAGGGTGAGAGTAAAGGTGCGTTTAGAACAGAGGGCTCAAAGCACTTTTTACAGTTTTAAATGCGTTGAATATCACCTAGCAGGTGGAGTAATAGCATCTAAAACACTACAACTTGAACAAAGAAATGTGTATTTATAAATAGGGAAACAATACGATTCTGTCTTATTAAATTAGATCCCGTGAGCGGATGAAGATTGTGCGCTAGGATTGCTCGGACCCATTCGATTGCTTTATAAATATCGATTAAAAAGTGCTAAATATATGCACTGTGGGCGCTATTGCCAGCCCTGCAACACACCTGCATCTCATTTAAAAAAAAAGAAGTCTAAACCGTTTCAGGTGAAACGTTATCTATTGCATGTAGTGCGCACCCTGCTCACAAAGCTTCAGTCCATGAATAGATCTCTTTGTCAGCCCTGCTGTTTACTCTGTCCTGTACCTGTAGTGATCTTTAATGAGGGTGTCGGTCTTATCAATCAATTTGAATGTCAAGTTCCGTTTTATTGTATAATCATTTGAGAAGGTACAGAATAGAATAGTTGCCCAACCTTAGTGAATACAGTGTGTGTGTGTGTGTGTGTGTGTCTATGTGTGTGTGGGGGTGGGGGGTTCCATCATGTTGGTAGTTTTGTTTTTGTCAGTCAGTATCTTCTGCTGTCTCGTACTATTTGAAGTGCAACATTACTTTTTTGTGTTTGTGTGTGTTCTGCGGTTCCGGTCCGACACTGTAATAACTGCTCTGGTAACACGCAACCCTCCAGCAGCCTCTGTGGCTACTATTATCAGACAACTGCGGGACCGATCAGCGCGCTCCTTCGCCCCACATATCCCTTGCCTTTGAATGGCAGCGAGTGACGTCACGGAGCGCGGTGTTCAGGGAGGACTGTTTAAAGCGGCGAGGGAACTGGAATGCTGCACAGACAGTCACAAGAGACACTGCTCAGAGCTGCCCAGGAATGAGTGCGTCCCACTGCTAGTGAGAGCTGCCGCCGCCGCCGCTACAGTTGTCTCTCCCTGAAACTGCAGAGATGTTGCATCCTCCTTTCCCTCACTGCTTTTTAGTTGCACTGTTGCTGCTGCTAGTAGCTGCTGGAGGGGGGACCGAAGCCGGGAAGCCGCAGAGAGACTGCCCGTCCATTTGTCATTGCGAGGAGGATGGCATGCTCCTCCGAGTTGACTGCTCGGACCTCGGGCTCACGGCTCTGCCTGCAAACCTGAGCGTCTTCACATCGTACCTGTAAGTGTAGCTCGTCCGTAGCGGGTTGTTGCATTCTCTTACAGTGTCTTGTTTTGTGCAAAGCGTGTGTGTAAAGGAAATGCAACTAACAGACTCAGCTTTGTACAGCGGAGGTGCAGAAGTGTATTTATTTTTTCAAAGCGTGTGTGAAACTTTACCTGCTTGCACGTGCACAATGGCTGCATGGCATGTGTTTTTTAGCAATGCTAATGCAGTACAGGTATTTTATCTGAGAACAAAAAAACAAAACCAAACTTAACTACATCAGACCGAGGTGGTTTGATATCGTAGCAAGCAGCACTAGTAGAACACCCATGCCTCGATTTAGCCTCCCTTTATACACACTACAGTGAAGTATGTCGTGTAATGCATACAGTCATCTCTGTTGTTTCACCTTGATGCCAAGGTTTTTGCATTCTACGAAAACGTTTTAATTATTATTTTTTTTAACCATCATTCCAGTACATTGAGGGCAATTGAGGGTGTCGCTGCTACAGCCAGTGTAATAGTACTAAAACACACACATTGGACCAGACTTCTCTAGGTACAGACCATATACTCAACCTGTTTGCTGTGTAAAAAAAAAAAACATACATTAAAAAAATCAGTGTTTACACCGAGCGAGCTATCGTGTAATTAAACGGTGGTAAAATATGCTTGTGTTTATGTAAACATTGGCTAAGCTCACCTGATAAGGTCGCCACCAGGGACAGTCCGTATCATTTCTGGAATGATATATCAAACACCATATAATTAATACAGGCACAATGTAGCTGTCACCCGACCAGCGCTTGCATAATTTGTAGAACAGCTAACAGTACACTACTCTTTTATATGTGTGTATGTATGTATGTGTTTATTTATTTTACAAGTGCTGTATTGTAACAGCTACACTGCAAAACAGCGACATTTACTCTAATGCGGTTTAACTAATTATTTGTGAGAGTATACCTGATGTTAATGTTATATAAAAACAGTAACTTTGGCGCAGCAGTTGCAGGGAATCACAAGCTGGATTTTTCAATCACAGAGGAACGGTGTAGACTGCACGTAGCTAAAGGAAATCTTCCCGTTGTATTCCGTGTGCCTTTTAAACAGCTTCGCTACTTTTAACAATGTAAATGCGCATATTTGAATCTAGTAATCTACTTATATAGACATTTTGCACATTGTGTGTGTGTGTGTGTGTGTATATATACATATATATAATTTCAGCTATTAACACAATAAGGAATTCATTCAGAGAGAGAGAGAAAAAAAAACAAGATAAGGCTGACTGTATACTAGTACTTGTAAACAACCTGTAATTACGTTTTTGTTCAGCCATGAAAATGTATAAGTGCCTATAAATGTAGCGTCAGACTAAAAATAGAAATATCTACCACTGTCAGAGCTGGCAACTAATTCCAACAGGCTTGAGTGACAGTATGCCAGCCTCTGTTTAATAGCCAGGGCTCTGGGAGTGTTTCCATTGAAATTATATTTGGTTTGTGTTAATGAAACAGTTGAAGATCAAAGCCCTTTCTCCCCCTCTCTGTGTGTTGGAAAAGAAGGTGTGTCTGGGGTCTCCCTGCTTCAAAGACACACTTACTCAAGTAATGAAGCAGCATGCAGTGCTCTGCAGTGCTGAGATGCCTGTCATCAGCTGCTGGAAGGATTTCACAGCAGTCAATCTGTGAAATGTTTTGGATAAATTAAATGTCTGTGAAATGACCTTGCTTGGATAAAGGCCTGTTTTTCAACCAAGTTGTGTAATGTACTCTATCATTTCAGAGTGGCAAAGTTTGTGCCACAAATGGGATTTTTCAGATTCCATTCCCCAGTGCAAATGTTCCACATTCAGGATTCATTGCCCTCCTGCCCTGGAAATACCCACAGACTATGTGATTCCACACACCATTTGGTGATATACCATTTTCTGTATTAAAATAATAACTGATACATGCATTCCAGTTTCTTCTAGTATGGGTTTGCAGGGAGGGAGTGACTCTACAGTATTATCTTCAGTATGATCTGAAGTCAGCCGTTCATGCATTTTGTACTGAAAGTTACGCTTAAGTTACAAATGGTATTTGATTAGTTTAACATTATTTTGCTGTGATAAATGGTTCAAAGCATTTCTAATTAAAGTTGGATGAAGGGCTGGGTTCTCAAAACTCTTTACTCAGTATCATTAGCATGTTTTTTTTTTTTTTTCACAAAGGAACCAAATTAAGTTAGCAAAATGTAAATAAACAACTTGCTCATTTAATGACTGGGGCGTGTAAGTAACCCTAAGTCGTTTCGTATTCATTTTAGAGTTGCAATCGGTGTTTTTCATTTCAGAAAAAAATAGCTTATGACAATTTTAGAGTTAAACAAATATGTATATTTAAGAATCTAGCCTTAAATTTTCTGACATTATTTAAAAAAATAATAATAATTGTGACATTGTTAATAACAGCGCTTACAAACGTAGGTCTGAAACGATAGAGGACACTTTCATGAAGGGGGATTTTGAATAAGAAAGGGAAATAATAAAAATGAATGTGGTGATTGATGCTTTGTGTGCTGTTTCTTCTGTCTGTTTGACAGGCAGATTGACAGGGAAACCATAAGGCCGTGTGCAGGGACAATAGAGAGAGAGAGCGTAGGTCCAGGACATGTACAATCTGGTTCATTGTCTGTAGAACTTGGGACAACTGGCCTCCCCAGTTCAGTCTGTTTCCAGCAGAGAACGCGTGCATGAATTGAACAGAGCACTTTGGATGCCAGCTGTGGCCATTGCTTTAAAACTTTGTCTGCTTCATGTTTAATCCTATTCACGGCTACAGCATAGTTTTACCTGCCCTACAAAGATCTGTACATTTTAGCCAAGAGCTTTAGCAGTCTCCTGTGCGAATGGAGACGTTAGCTGGATTCAGAGCCTTTATCTTGAGCAGTTTTCAGTTATTTCCCTGCATCTGTTGCAAAGTTTTTTTTTTTGTGTTGTTTTTTGTGCTCACTTTGCTGCAATTGCATGGCTTTCAAGATCCACACCACTAACAGTACATTATGCCTTGCATTTTAAAGTTCTCACTTACTCTAGTTCTTTTTTTTGTGCTGATTTATCTGTAAATCTCTCAAGCTTTCTGGAAATGTCTCCTAAGGAGCTACAAGAGGTGTACTTCATTAAACAGTTCAGTACTGTAGTGAGGCAGCTTGACCGAAGCAGTTTATCTTGGAGCTATGCCATAGAAAGACCTATTGCCTTAGCTTTATCTTCATTCTTTTAGTTACTTCATTCAGAGGTCACACTCTGTTCTTGTTGCCACAATGGGAACAACATATGATACTTTGCTGGAGTCTCTGAGAAGACGTTAGAAAAATCAGCAGTGTTTTAAAACCAGAGATGAGAAAATGATAATAGCTTACCGTTTGCCTATAAACAAAGTAAGCTGTCATTACAGAGATGAAGGATTGCTAGACAAAGCTCAGGGAATTTTGTTTACAGTGTATAAGGTGTGATGGCCAGGGGCATGTGGTTGAATTAGGGTTACCTTTGTTCATGTTTCTGTATTGCCTTGTTCTAAAAACACAATATATAATGTTTCAAATTACTTCTCATGTTTATGTACCCTGGAGGATATCTTGTTTCGGGGGGATTCTGGGGGAATGCAGAGCTCAGAAAATCACACGTTCACTCGTGGACAAAATATTAGACATGTAAAAAAAAAAGTTATAATATTAATACCAAATAAACTGGTGAAATATACTGTCCTTATTCCATGCATCACATCCTGCTATTACTTTAGGCACAGAAACCAGGACCAGAGGACACAGGAGTAAGTTAAGATATTGAGATTTACTCAGGACAGAGGCTAGGTGACACTTGTCTATTGGGACCCTTTAAGACCCAACCTGACAGTTTTGAGATCAGTCAGCTAAGAGAGCTGGATAACCATGGAAGGGCTGCCTCCTCTAACAATGATCTTATGTTCCTATATATAGAAATGTATACACACCTGTACATATATACAACATTATGATTGATGTGGGTATGTATAGGAATTGAACCTCCCTTTTTAAAAAAAAAAAAAAGAAGAATAACACTAAGATTATGTTCGCTTCAATGTCATGACATAGGGAGTGGTGCAAGCAAGCAGACAGTGCAAGTGATAACAGAAAAGATTCCCTTCGCATTGTATTGTGAGTCGTGTGCTAGAGCCGGTATAATAGCAGCAGCAAGGCAAGCTAACACTTTGAAGTCTGAAACCTGTCTAGTACTCCTCGCGTTTAAAGCCTGCCCTGGTCAATCTTCCTTGGAGCAGGCAGGATAACCTATGTTATGCCAAAGCAGGTTTGTAAAAGAGGTGCCTGGAAGTGGTTTAATGTGGTGGGGGCTTGGGCAGATAGATCAGCTGATCTGAACCGCCAGTTGAGTCTTTTTTAAACAGTTAATGAAGCAGCGTTAAACACCTTGCTGATGGATTTATTTCCTGCCGTGTTCTCAAGCTGCATAGCTCGGATCTTTTTTTTTTTAAACTAATCTGCTCCCTCCAGCGTTTCTTTTTTTTTTTTAACTGTGTGTGTATGAATGAATCCTAAACTGTAAAAATGCAGAGTGCAGATTTAAAAGGAAAACAAACCCAGAATCGTTGGCTAGGTGTGACAGCAGCTTTAACTCCTGGGGTGTGCTGTAGTGCTGTACCTCCTAAAGTTTAAATTAATATTACAAGTTTTAATTGATGTGAAATCAATTTAAAGACGGGTGAGCCACAATTCAAAGTAAAGATTCTCTACTGACTGACACCTAGCTGCTGGACTATTGGCTGGCTGGAAGATCAGATCACATTATTGTGGCAGGAGAGAACTAAAATCAGATGGGCTAGGCTCATCAGCTTTTTTTATTTTTATAAAATGAATGAGTAACGTGCATTTTAAGGTTAACAGACTGTCACTTGGCCTTGTTGCCTAGCCAGTGACCCGAGGGGTTTCTATATACAGAACAATTGATGCACAACAACAAAAAATGAAAATATATTGGGACTAATACTGTATCTCTGCCCCATTTAGCCTTCTAGGTGACATGTAATAATAGACATTAAATGAGATGAGCAGAACACACTTTTGTGTAAGTCACGGCTTGTTGTTTGTTATGTAAATGTAATTCCTCATGCAGCATGTATACTGCTAACTATAACAGCTGAATATCCCTGATGCAAGGTATCGCCTCATAGACAGACAGACACACACACCCAGTATATTGCTTCCATATTGACAACTGATTGCAAACTCATACAGGGGCCATTCTGGAGAACAGACCTTGCTGGCGATTTCTGCCCCCAATTCAGTGGACTCTGGTCATGTATCCTGAGTCTTGTACAATTTAAACGCTTGCCCACCCGTCACATTGGGTAACGCATTGTAAAAGGAGCAGAGCACTACTCCCCCTGCTGTACCACTGTAAGAACTGCAGCATTACATCATTCTTTTAAATCTTTAAAAAAAAGCTTCCTCCTTATACAATAACTTTTAAAATCTAAAAGAAAATGCTTCTTACTGGTTTCTACTTGGACACCCGGCCTGTGAGGGGTTAAAGTGCATGTTGTGACGGCTGTGCTGCAGGTAACCTGCATGTCGCAGCACATTGCAACCAGGAAGGCTGGCACCAGTGCAAACACGTTTTTTCACATTTAAGAAGCTGTAATAGAGATACTTCACAGGTTCTCACTGTCCAGCTGCACTACACTTCTGAATCACTATGACAACTTTATCATTGAGGAAAACTGTTTCCTAATAATGCAATAATTATTGCAAAGTAATGCAATATTATCTTGTAAAAGTTTCCACTTCGTCCTGTTGTTTGTACAGTACATCATAGTTAATCTACAGTAATTCAAATCTAATGTTACTGTTAACACAGCAAACATCTCTGTATACTGTATGAGGATAGAAGACCAACTGTTAAGTGTTGTTTTGTCCGCAGTTTTCCATTACACTACGAAACATTTTATTGTATCATAAAACATAAATGATTTATATAGAAATAGCTTGCTCTTAAAATATTGAGCTAGCCATGTGGCTCTTTCTTGCCTTCTGGAAATGGGCTGAAAAACTGAACTTCAAAAGTTCAGGTGACTGTGTTCTGTCCCCTTTGTGCCTGAGCAGATCCATTAACAATGTTTCACTTTAGCCGCTGAGAACTACCAGAAGCAACTTCATTTGTTTTCTCTGCAGGTTTTCTTCAAAGTCAAGTCAATTCATTAACACTAAATCAGCAATCCAAGCTTCCTTCTGCCTTCCTTTGGCAGGATTAATGGATTACTGGCACGATTTCTACATCCACCAGCAAAGCCCCTCGCTGGGAAAGCCAGCAAGCTTGAGTGATTCCCAGCTTCAGAGCTGCACTTTATTTTGAGCTTTTAAGTTTGACTGGAGATTAGAGTTGCTGCCCCCTCTGTAGCTGTGACCCTTTTTTCCTTTTCCTTCACTCTGTTTTGGTTTAGATATTTGTAACAGGGTGATGTTACAGAGGTGTGTTGTCACTGGATAATACTGAATCAGACACAGAGCAGTGGGTGTTGACATGACACACGGGCGCACAGATTTAATAACACACAGGCCCAACATTACTGTACTAACAATGGTAATCCTTGCGCCGGATTTAATAAAGAAAACAAAACAAAAGCTAATAATAAATGTTTGCCTCAGAGATATCCCGCTCCAGGAACCTACCCTACAAATCCCATAAACTAACCTAGCCAAGTCTCTGCAACTCCGGCCTCTTCCTGAAGGCCTTGGCTGGGCAATGCCTTCACGAGCACTGTCTTAGAATGGAAGGCTTTTGTGCAATAGTTCTCTCCTCTGGAGCAGACCCTCTCCTCCTTGGTGTAAATGAACACAGAGGCCACCCGGGTCAAAATGCATTATTTAGTACATGTTTCAAATATTGGGTTGTCAACTACTTTTACAAAACTTCTTCTTGAAAACCCGCCCAACAAGTTCTGACATCACAGTCACCTCTGATGTTGTTCCCCCTTGTAACAAATAGCAACTACAGTATTTGCCGTTGTAACTTTTTAAAAATTTTGTTTGATGTGCTTAATTGCTAAACAGTCACCTGAAATACAAATCAATCAGTCTTTTCTTTTGTTTAATCAAGTCAAACCCTTGAGAACAAATTAACATTTGCAGTAATGCCTTGACTGTGCCTTTAAGAAAGTGCATTCCGGGCAGGCTTGCCAGAAATTAAAATAAGTTTGTAGCCCAAAGTCATTCGCTACCCATAATGGAATGTATGGCATATACACAGATATTGATGTGTGCTATAGTTACAATGTTTAGCAACAGTGATGTAAACACTAAGGGTTGTGTATCATATAGCTTAGTATTTTGTAGTCTATATTTGCACCGTAGAAGAAAATCTCTTGCTATTCTTTAGAACACATAGTATTTAATGTCTTCTGATTGGTCGCAATGCACTAAATATTTGAAAAGCATACTAAATAACGCATTTTTGAACCAGGTGGCCTTCCATAGCTTCCTCTCAGCACCCGTCTGTGTAGCCATGGTGTTGCAGTCGCCTCGAACATTGCCGCTGTTGCCTTCTCAAACAGGTGTGAGCTCCCCGGGCACACCCCTCCCCCACCCAGCCAATCAGGACCTCCCAATCAGCTCTGCTCTGGGCAGGCTTTCCTGTTTGCAAAAGCAATAGTGCAGCTGAACCAGTGACTGGGTCCTCCCTGTCACAGTGTTACATAAGAGAAAAGAAAGAATGTATTTTAAAGGTTTTTTTTTAAATGAGTTAATCCAGCAAGTAGACTATCTTTGCTTTGCTTCCTCCATCGTTACTTAAACCTGAAACCATCCAGAACTTAAAAAAAAAAAAAAAAAAAAAACGCAGTGGTGTAACTAAAAAGGAATGTAATGACACATGTTATTGATTGCAGTCACTGAGAAAGATGTAGAAATGTTTGTCATTGGATTTACTGTGTTTGTTTTAGTATTACGGCGCTAAATCAAATCCACAGCTCTTATTTCAGGCCCTCATTCAGAACATGCGTTGACCGTGTCCTTCCCTCTGCCTGTCTGCATGGTGAACACTATCACTTGCCAGATTGTAACTATCTTAAGATGCGGTTTTAGATGTTTTGCTAATGGCTGCAAAAGATTACCATTCCTTTTTAAAGAGAGTTTAGAAGAAAATAACAAATAGTACTAAACTTTTTTTTTTTTTTTTTTCTTGGCAGTATGGCTTATTTATGTCGTTATTGGATCTTTTAACAGCTAGTCTGAAAAACCAATTAGAAAAGCCTCTGGAAAGGGAGAAAAGAGGCTTTCTCTACGGGCTTGTCCCACAGTATTCCTTCAGAGGCCTTGGATCAGAGAGATTTGAAGCCCATAATGTGAAGCTGCTCAATGCTGGTGTGACAAACCACATTTTTGTCCTTCTATTGGATTTATTTTCTTGTTGGAGCCGCAGTGGGCAGTGTGTAATTAATGAAAAGAAAGCTGGCAGGGCTGCATTCTCTGACTCCTGAATAACTGCTTTGGTCTAACGGGGAGACCGAACAGAAGTGGACTGCAATGCTGAGCTTCGTTGTTGTTCCACTCTATTGGGTTGTTGAAAGTCAGCTGGACATTGCCAGTGATAATAAAAGCAGTGCTCAATAGATGTTTTGTATTCCCTGCTAAAGTGAAAGAAGGCAACCATTTTATTTTCAAATGGGCAGCTGCACAGTGGAGCTTTAAAAGACCTGAGTGTAAGATTTACTGGTAATTTGTCATGATTGAGTCTAACTAGGCAAGCAACACAAATCGGATTACATTTTTAAATGCAAGTGGAATTTGGTGCTGTTCTTTTTTTGTTAAACATTTTTGAAGCTGATTAAAGTTTTTAATTTATATATATATATATAGGCAGGCTATGTAGGATTGGATATTGGGACTTATTCATACATTTTTAAGGGTTGTTTAAAGGAATGTTTGAAAAAACAACAACAAAAAAAAATAAAAACATTCTCCAGGTTAAACATTTCTTTGAAAACTAAGAATAATCTTTTTTTTTTTTTTAAACTGAAATTTATTTAGCAAAATTAAAATGGGCTTAAAAAACAACATTCCTTAAAACCCATGTTAACATTTATTTTCTATTTCGGCATTAGAGATTTTTTTTTTGGTTTGTTTTGTTTTACTGTATTTGTTTATTTATAATGTTTGTTTTTAAACAAGGACATCACCTTATTCAATATAGAGCATGACACAGAGCATGAAATCTGATTAAGAAACAAATATGCCAGAGTATATATAAGAAAAGAAAACAACGCAACTATGTGAAAAACGATGTGTGGATTCAGACCAAGAACAAGAGAATTCCGTCAGTTTTTGTGTTGTTGACACAGCGAGAGTTTACCTCTCTAAAGAAGTTTGAAAGAAAAATGTTGGGTCAAGTGACACCACATTCCTTCCATGATTCGATGGCCTTTGACTGCTCATGTTATTGGTGATATTGTTAAGCTTCACAGACCTCTGTGCTGCAATGAAACAACCATGACCCTTTGTGCTCGGTAATGACTGAACAACATATTAATTGGAAAACAGCATTTGCACTTTAAAGCATGGATGACTGAAGCGAGGGATTTATCATTGTGCTAGTCCCCTGACACCCCCATCACCTCGCTGAGTGTTCGAATGGGACTGAGATCAGAATAAATCTGTGCCTCCTTTTACCCCTCTTTACAGCACCATTCATCTGGGTAGTTGATGTAGTTTGCCTGGCCTGCTCTGCCCTTGGTAACAGAATAAAGAAAGCATTTAACTTTGGTCCGATAAAACTTACTCGCATGAAAAAAAAAAATGCAATTAGGGAAATATGTAAATCTAGATGTTTCATCAAATGTTACCAGTCCTGTTCTTGCACAATGGCTGAACTAAAGAACTCTGGTGTCTGTATAAGAACCATTGTCCTAGCTGCAGCGTCTGTTGGAAACAAAGTCTAGCCCGGCCGTGGGAAATACCTACATATTTGACACAGGCCCTGTTTCTTTGCGAAAGGGGAGCTGAATAGAAAGTATGGTGATTTTACTGTTGCATTCTGGTCTGCCTAATTTGCTTTGATGTGGAAGATAAACTCATTTTATTATAGGCTAGACAAAAGTAGTTTGCAAAGTAATGCTTTCATGTTGCTTAAATGGGGTATAGGATGGGGAAGCAGGGAGCAATGTTGGCTTGGAGCTCAGTTAAAAACTTGTATTGATGCTTTCAAATGGGTTAGATAGCTGGTAAAAAAAAAAATGTACTATGTACTAATACAAAAAAAGGAAATTCAGCTCTTGTATGCTGTCATTCAGGGACACCTAACAGATGAGATCATTTAAGTGTCTGCTAGAAATATTGATATTTAATACATAGCGAAGTGATACTAAAGAAAGTATCAGAAAATATGTTGGGATGCTGTAGTTTTCTGGGTTTCATAATGTTGTGACACGCTGACATGCTGCCCTGCATAAAGTACAGCAAGGAATTTAACATAATAAAAATACAATCAAATATGCAGTGTAAAGAGGCATGTCCTAAGTGGTTACAACTTGCTGCTTAGATTATTAAAATTGGCACCTCTGATTAAAATCTTTAATTTATTTGGGGATAGTATCAACAAGTAAATCGATTTTAATTCTGGGGTTCCGCAGTTCCCTCTCCCCCTCGTTGTTGAGAATCAGGACAAGTGATTTAATGTTTCCGAGATTTAAGGTATGTCAAAGTTTTGTTTAGCAGGATCTTGTTGCATCTTCCAGATTTATGATGCAGACTATCTGATGCAAAGAAATTTCGGATGTCTGCATCAAATCAATATCAGGGTGTACTATATACAGTAGTATTGAGAGAGGTTTTTTTTATTATTGATTCCCGTCTTATGTTGGTTGACAGTCTCATTAAACTGCTGTGTAACAGTGCTTTGTTAAATCTGGTGGCCCTGTATAGATATCTCACTAAACTAAACGAAGCTGTCGCTGAAAGGCGAGGCAAAGAAGCCTTACTTTTTTCCACCTCGGACAGCTTTAAGAAATCCATAGGATTTCCATAGGAAATAGTAGGGATTCCTGAAATTCATGCAAGGCAAATGGTTAAATGGGAATGAGGTCCCGTCCCGGTTTGGGGGAGGGGGGTTGGGTCTTCGTGAGGGTCAGGCGGATCCTTTCTCAGAGAATCCAGAGCACATTGAACTGTAGCGTGGGTTCAGATTAAATGGGACGGGGGCCAGATTATGAAACTCCAGCGCCCCTGTGCCCTTCATTCAATGATGACCATTTATAGCTGGTTGACATGAAACTAGTGAAACAAAACAGTACTCATAACCAGCATCCTCCACAGTGGAGACAGATAAATAGCAGCTGAATCACATGGAAATAACTTTCCACTGCTCTGTTTAATGTAGATTTGTTTTTTAGTCCTCTTCATAGAGCAGCCAGGACAGCAATGATAAACCAGGTGGTGTAATTAATTAGCACCCAAACCTGATGTCCAGTAAGAGCAGCGAGTAGACTTGTGTTGCAGCGAGAAAATCAGAGCAAGCTTGTATAGTGGAGCAAACCAATGCTTATTCTGATGATAATACACTGCCAGGCTAAACAAGTGTGTACTGCTGATCAGCAACAGTCAGAGCTAAGGAGATGGCTCATTGACTTCACAAGTTACGTGACAGTGGGTGCCAGTGCAAAGTCTGCAACTGTGGTCGAGCCAGCAGGTTTGTGCAACCAGTAACAGTGGCCCAAATCCTAGAAACAGTGGACAAGACACCACCATTTTCACTTGATCAATGCAGAGTTCTACCCACAAGTCTTTTTGCCATTCAGTGTACGCAGGTCCTGCCCGCACGATTTTGTGCTAAAGTAGCTGCACTTCCTCATTTCGCCTCAGTTTTAGGAACTGCTTCCATTGCAAGAAAGGGGATGATTTGAGGAAAAGCGTGTATTAGATATAGCAAAACATCTGGTTATCTATGCTGTTATTTTTCTGTGAACATTCCTCATGGTGACTTGGCACCTCAGAACACCAAAACAGAACCCCTTTGCATTAGAGATGCAAGGAGAGGTGTTATACAAACATCAGAAGCTTGTTATGGTTTGTGGCCCCCACAGTTCTCTCAGCACGCTTACGTCCAGGAAGCAGCCTGGTGAAAATGAAGTATGAGTCATATGAAAATAATATGTTTCTCCCACTCAGGAAGCAGTCGATTTGAAATCTTTTTAAACCAGTGCCAGTAGAGTACAATTCCCTGACACATCGTTGAGCAATTGCATGGACTAGAATTAACTGGCAAGGTTGTGGAAGAGGGGTGGCGTGGTGGTTAGCGCTGCTGCCTCACAGCGCCAGGGTCCTGGGTTCAATTCATTCTAAATTGCCCTCTGTGTGAGTGTGTGTGGTGCCCTGCGATGGACTGGTGTCTTGTCCAGGGTGTAGTCCTGCCTTGCACCCTGTGTCTGCCAGGTTAGGCTCTGGCTCACTGCAACCCTGTAAAGGATTAAGCGGTTAATGATAATGGATGGCTGGTTGTGGAAGATCTCAGGAAAACAAAAAATGCTGTAGCATCTTGGCCTAATGTCTTCCATCAGAAATAACTGAAAAAAGAGTTTTCTGTAAAGATCCGATGAGCTGATGTAGATCCTCCTCAGACCTCTAAGTTGAGTTAGTTGACTGACTAACTAGTAGATTTGGTCCCTAGTAGAAGTTGCCTGCCTGCTGCCACAGGGAGAATGCGAACTGGAATCTGCTGTGCAGCCCCGGTTTAGAATTCAGTATATACACGCGTAAGTGCCACACTGTCATTAAGTTCACAGCTAGAGGACATTTTCAGACCACAGCTCACACAGAATGATGACAGGATGAGCTCATCCATACATGTATACAGACAGTTTGGTATGGAGCCTAGAGCAACAGCCCAAGAGCCAGCACATCTTCATTCCTAGCTTGGCCATTGCTTGACCTTGGGCAAGGCTCTTGACTTGCTTGTTTGTGTCCATGACAGCCTGCATGCAATAGAACATGGATAGAAGAAGTACCATATTGATAGCAGATTATTATTCCTTGTCTGGCTGTCCCCAGTAAATGATGTATTCTTAAATTGTGTATATTGTAAAATATATTGTATTTCAGATCCTTCGAGGGATTATTTCCTTTTTACTGTACAGGTTTATAAAATAAACAGTTATTTGATATTAGAATAAATTGGTTAGCAGGTAAAAACATGCATGTGTGTGTGTGTGTGTGTGTGTATATATGTGTGTATATATATATATATGTATATATATATATATATATATATATATATATATATATATATATATATATATATATATATATATATATATATATATATATATATGTGTGTGTGTGTGTGTGTATATATAGATATATATATATATAGATATAGATATAGATAGATCCTGCATGGTCGATGCAATGTACCCATTCATGGGTGGCAAAGCAGGATTCTAAGTTATGACTAACAAAGCTGGATACAAAAGCTGTAGTCGTGGCACTTTGTATAGACGGAACCATGTTGCACAGCAGGCCATCAGATGCTCAAAGTGTTGCAAACTGTCCCGGTCCTTCGCACTGTAAATCTATTAGCATCACCTGCACACTAACATGCCTTTACCTAGTATTCCTTTACAGTGCAATACTTTGGGCTAGTGTGCTTAAATCTGCCACTTGTAATGACCGGCATTTATACCAACCGAGCCTGAGTGAGTCCACTGGAACGCCACCTCCTCCAGGGCACTTACGCTGGAGTGGAAGG
Source organism: Polyodon spathula (assembly GCF_017654505.1). Classification (NCBI taxonomy): domain Eukaryota; kingdom Metazoa; phylum Chordata; class Actinopteri; order Acipenseriformes; family Polyodontidae; genus Polyodon; species Polyodon spathula. The sequence continues at coordinate 47,360,912 of NC_054541.1, read as the reverse complement.
GCTAATTATAGTGAACAGGGCTTGTTTAGACTGTGAAGCTTTGTTTACCTATCGGGGGTCTGCTCTCACACTTAATGAGACCTGCACAAACATTCCTTCACCTAGGGCACTGTGACAAAGACGACTGTAGTGGATGACGTCAGACCCAAAACAATAACACAGGACAGACAGAGACGTGGATGTTTGGTGATGCTGAGCTGTGCTCAGCATTTAATAAACAAAATAAAAGAGATTTAAACAAAACAGCACACGGCACTTGACGCCAAACAAAACGGACAAATAAAACGACAAAACAGTAAACGAAATACACTAACAAACGGCAGACGAACAGACAAACACGGTGAGTGAAATGATGGTCTACTTTACTTAATGCTTTTGATTTCTCCTCTCCACACCCGTTCTCCACTCACTGAACACACAACCCCGAGTGAGTGAAAACATGTAGCTTTTATGTAGCTGTACCGAGACTTGATTGCTAATCAATCATTCAATTGGAGTCTCGGTACAACTGCACGTGAATTAATAAAGTGCAATTCCCTGTGCTCACATATTTTACTTGCACGTGAAGTGCTGTGCAATCCTCGTGCCTAAATACACATATACATTTTAAACACTTGTGCTCGCAACCCATATTTATATCCCCTGTATTTAATACATAAACACCAACATTAAACACACTACATACAACGGAAAACCCTTATAAACATAGACAAAGCACTTACACTGGTCCTTTACAATGACAGGATCGACAGATCAAAAGAATGAAAAGTGTTTACCCCGTCCCCTCCCATGCACAAGCAGAAATTAACATAGATACAAATTTTACCTTGATGTGGATTATAAAGAACACACCAAGAAAGTGAAATTTAGCAGTGGTGGCATAGAGACCTGAGCTACATAGGCACAATTTGTTGCTCCTGTAGATATTATAAATAGACCAACACATGTTTACTGAAATGTTGCAGACATGAAATGCTTTAAATATGAAGAAACAGAAACTTCAGTTCCATGTGATGGAGAACCAATGAATCTGTTATATAAAGATAATCATTTAGAATTAATTATACTTAAATCTAATAGCATTAGTTGCATATCAGATATATTAACTGCAAGGAATTAGAATCGTGTACAAAACGTACATACACACAAAAAGAAAAGAATGTGGAATTGGGATTTTGGAAAAGGATCAGATAATATTGGTAATGAAGTAACTAACAATCTGGTGCACAACAGCAAGAATATCAAAGTTAAAACAAACAAAAAAGAAGATCACTAAGGGGCATGCATTGGACACTCTATTTAATTTATCTGATAAAACATCAACAGCCTCACAGAAAGCATTACTATGCAAGGGGCTCAAGTTCCGGCTTCCAGATACATAGATAAGGATAAGTTAACAACAGAATTAAAAAAACAGGAATGAACTACTTGATTATAACAAAAGGCAAGAGAGGGTTAAGGGAATTACAATTAATAATTAATTATTCTAAATTATTACACAATATTTCAAAAATAGTCTGGAAACATTTAATTTTGTACTTCATAATTCATAATTTTTTTTTTTTTTTTTAAATTCCGAAAGCACCTATTGTAGCTTTTACAAGATACAAATTTGGGTGACATTTTAGTCCACAGTAAACATAAAGGGGTCATAGATACATTAAGGGACATTGAAACCTGTAAAAGCACATGTAAAGTGTGCAAATATAGTGATAAACGTGAAATCTCAAATAAAGAAAAAAAAATCCAGAATTAAAAATCTCTCATGCAAGGACATGAGGAGACATGCTAATTTGTCGGCACACTGACGCCCAGCGCTACCAGCGTTTTTTTGTTTGTTCTTTCGCCAGGCATTTTAATTGAGAGACGTGAAATGTACCTTTCTTTCTCTATCTCTCCTCTCTCTCTCTCTCTCTCTCCCGCGCGTTCCCTTTTAAGTTGGTAGCAGAAATTGTAAAGACGTCAAAGCGAACACCTGATTTAAAGTGGATTGCATTGGAAGCAAGCAACAAGGCACGACAAAGAGAGGGCCCAGGTTTCAAGTAATTCACTGGAGAATGTCTCGGCCAAGCCTTTGTGGCAACTTGTCTTATTTAGAGCACAAATGTTGGAGCTGAAATAACAGCCCATGAATACCGCTGGTGAAATGACTGTGTACACAAGGTGAATGCTAAATCTTTCTCCTTTGAATGGTCCTTTTAATCCAGGCATTATCAAGAATCTGAAAAAAAAACCTCAGAACGGCCGTCCTTACAGATTAACGGGAAGCGCCGCGGCTGCCTTGGAGTCGAGCCTGTTTGCCTGAAACAGTTTTAAAGATTTACTGGTGGTTGACAAATGTCAATTAATCTTTCAAAAGCCTTCAATGTGCCATTGAAAGAGATTTCAAGGGAAATCCTCCGACAATGGCAGGGGGAGAAGTTTGAAAGGTCTCCGCTGTAGCCCCTGTTTTTCTTTTTTTTTCTGGTCTCTTCAGAAGCTGGGACTGTGAAGCGCGTGGCTATAGAAAAAGGCAGGGTAAGGCCCCCTTTTCTAAAGAGCTTGAATGCAACAGAATGTGCCAATCTGCTTTTGTTCAGAAGCCCTGAGAATTGAATACAACTGTTTCAAGAAAAAAATAAAAAAACTCTGTACTCGCAGGTAGTCCATCAGTAGGCTCTCTGCTACTAGACATTAAATATGGGAACGGGAAACTGGGCAGTTGTGTTTTGTTTTGCTTTGATTTTAAATTAATTCTTTTGTTTTTTTGGTAAAATTGTTTTACTGTGTTTTTAGCCAAGGGGACTTTTTTTTTTTTTTTAAATTTTGACATCAAACTAAAGTTTAATTTCTAAATTCCTAGGTAGTAGTTAATTAAATGGTGTTTTTACAGCTGTTTGAAAATTATGAGCAGCTGTCTTTTTTTGTAGAAAGAAGTTTTTATCAAAAGTTTGCGTAGCAGAGCTTTTGAGAAATGTGGAGAAAATTAGGTTGCTTCAGATACAACAGAGATCCAAACTGTTCTGAAAGGAGTTGGATCGCAAGTTCCTATATGGGTCAAATCCTTTACCACTGACATTCATCATAATAACCTGAATAAAATGTGCACAAAACATCCTGAATCTTGACTTAGTCAGCCACAACTCGGGTCGAGAACCCTATTGAAAAGCATTGAGATTGCAAGTTTCAAGTACATCAAAAAAAAAAAAAAAAAAAAAAAGCAAAACATTCTGTTAATATTGGAAAACTCCAGTTTTGATTTGTGTTTGTTTATTTGTTGTCAATTGTGTTTCAAATAAGGAGCAGTGTGTGGATAACACTGCACCAGGGTGGCGATTCTCTTATCAAAACCCATATTTAAAGAGGGACAATCTAGTGAAGGATACAGAGATATATTTAAATAATGTTTTACTACAGCCACGTATAGATGGTCAGAATAGAGACACTCAGAATTAACATAGCCCTCTACATTCCATTGCCCTTCACCAGCCAACCATTGCTTTTGGAACCCAATCAGTAATTATCACGTATTGTGGAATGTGGGAGACACTGAGGGTCTGTACCGTCATGCATACAGCATCAAGTGCTCTGTTCATCTACACTGTACATTATAGAAATGCAGACAGGCCAGTGGAGCACAGCTGTTTTAGTCTTTGAAGGGGGAAGGGGTTTCAACTAACCTTGAGACAGCATGCACTGTATTATTTTTTTTGCTTTGCTAATCATGTTTTTTATCTCTTATTTTTTTCTATTCTCAGAATTGAGTGCTCAGATCTCGCAGTGTATTGTATTCTTCCAAACTTCCAAAAAAAGTTTTGAACCATACTGTGGGATTTACTGTACTGTGGACATTTCACTGTGGAAAACTGCAACAAAATTACCACTCATTTGACCTTTTGGGAGTACAAGCAGACTAACAGTTCACAAGATGATTTTCTTTTTTCTTTCATGCTATTGCGATTTGTCTTGCCCGTAGTTTTCAGTTGGGAGTCCCTATTTAAAAAACATTTTCAAAAAGGGGTTCTCCGCCTCCAGACAAACATTTCCGACAAGATGTGCTTTTCATCACACAAAAGACTCTTCCCTTACTTTCAACCTGTGGGACTTATTGTTAAGCAGACTATCAACGCCCACATGCTCAGTCCCATAGCTGTATTTGTTATGAACATGTGAAATACTGTACGGAGAGCGGCTGAGCGCAGTACTTCGTCTGCTTCAAAACGTGCAAAGACGGAAATGCATTGGTGAGATTCAATTAACCCAATCCTGAAAGAAAACTTAAACCGGATTTAGAAATCAAGGAAACGTAAGTGTAGTTTCACTGACGAAGTGGTGGCATCCATACTGTACAGTATATGTAACCACTAGTTATATCACAAACTTTTCTTCACCTATACTCTGTGTTCTGTGCCTACCGAACTTGCTTGATTTTTTAATTTTATTTTTGTGAATTTCTTCAAAAATCCACAAAAAAAAACCCCCGCCACTGACGATTGCTTATCCAAAAGAATGCGTCTTGACAAAAATAGACTTTGCACAGGAGAATGAAAAGCTCTTTATGTGAATGCTGTAGTGCTTGCTATGAAATATTGAGTTGCCTCTGGGGTGTGCAGATGCTGAAGATATGGTTAGTGTTCCTTTCAAAGTAAAGACAGATGAGGTAAGAGGGCTCAAGCCTAATCTCTCTGTTTTGATCTATAATTAAATTGAAACGCACTGAAAAAACATACAATGCATCACAATCTGCAAAGTGTGGACTATATATACATTCTTTAATGCACGACCATAGAAAAACAAAGATATAGCCTCTGTAATAAATACAAGTTTTGGTTTTTTTATGTTGATACAGTTTTTAGCTGCAGCAATACTTTAATTAAACTGATATCCTTTTTTGTTTTGAAAGAGCTGAAGATGGTCAGATTCCTCAGAGGCTGCTAACAGCTCAGCATCATTTTTATTAGAATGCTCTGCCTTTTAAAACATTTCTTAACCCAGCGGGAGCTTTCTGGTTAAAACACACATGCACCTCAGGTCTGCATTTGTTGTTTGCACCTTCTATAGTGGTTTGAAAAATTAAAAAGAATAATGGGGAAAAAGTTGCCTTTTGGATGTGAAAAATAACTTGGTCCATTAACCCTGCTTAATGAAAGTGAATAATGACCTTGCAGTCTAACATACAGTAGTGTCACAAAACACACCGCATATTTGCAGCTAGCAGGTTAGAAAAAAAAGATGCTGTCAAAGATATTAATTGTAAAAATAAGTTTTGACTTGGCTGCCATGTTATCTTGTTGAGAGATTGCTTTTGGCATTTTGCACTACCCGTGCAAGCAATCTCTGCTAATATTTGTTTGGCTCACTACTGCCATTTGACATTTGTGCAGTATTGCACTAGTACTATATGAGGTGCCTCTTGTTACATATTAATAAGAGATGATCAGTGACTGACACCTTGTTTTGTCATGTTTGAAACCGTCAGTGTAATTCTCAAAAAATATTTCTTCTTTGGTACAGCAACAGTAGAAGTGTTTTTTTTTCTAAATAAATCAGAAATCTGAATTCAAAAGCAATTGACTGTTTTGCTAAACTACCATCTCTCAGAAGCTTGGTGGTTAAGCATAACCTCCCGACTAGGAGAGAATGCCGATCGCTCGCTCGCCTGGTTTGGCAGTATGCCTGCTCTGTGTGTTTCATCTGATCTTTTGATCTTTTTATTTCTCACCCCTAATTGTTTGTCCTACTCCCTCTGCCGGAGCATTGACTAAACCGAGTGCCAAGATTGTTTCTGAAGCAACTAATCGGCCTTGCACGGCTTTCTTGACTAACTTGCCAGAGCTTCTCGTAGTTGGCAATTCAGATTGGAATCCACCTTTTGTGTGTGTGTGTGTGTGTGTGTGTGTGTGTGTGCTTCAATGTTTAGGCTCTGTTCACCAACAAACAGCCCCCTGGCAAAATCCTGTTTCTTGTTTATGCCTACGGTTGGCTATTTCTATTAATTGTAATAATTGCTAAGCTTCAGTCAGTTTTTACTGCAACACATTTTTTCCTTTTTTTTCTTTCTTTTAGACATGGTGCAAAATTACCCTACATATCTTTTAAGTACTGTACAGAATATATTTTGTTCTTTCTTTATATTATTGCTTCCTACAGTATTACCAGGGTTAACTAATGTGGCTCAGTTTGAGTGAAATACTGTATTTACTCCACCTGCTTTAGATCTAACATTTTCTATCACAGTTGTTATTAAAATGCCATCACTTTAAATGTGTTGGAGCTCTTAACACATAAAACAACTAGATACGAACAGGCAGACCATTAGATTGAGCTGTATAGATTAGGGATAATGGGCACAAACCCTGTAGACTTGAAAGCCTAGTGTAAATTTAGGCTATCTGGCCTGCAGCGCCTTTTGGAGTCGACTGCATTTGGACCTACTTGGCGTCTTTTAGTTAAGATACTTTTTAAGGCTTACTTTCTCTTTCCGAGTGCCCTTGAACATTGCTTACAGCTGCTTATTGAAACATTTACTGCGCTGCTCATAAACACGGTGCTATGTATAGAGACAAAAAAAAAGTGTTTATATTCTGTGTCAATCATGCCTTCCACATTTTATCACTTGCGCCTGAACCGAGCCTGATGCACATATTCCAAAACAGAAGGTGTTCAAGCTGTCCGGCACCAGAGAGCCACACTCTGGGATAAATTTGGCAGCAATGCCCCCAGTTTAAGACTACTTCAGTTCCCAATTGTCTCTTATAATAGAAGCAATAAGACAGTATGTGTAATCTATTCTGAACTGACTATTTGCTCTGAACCAAGCTATTACAGTAGTCTAAACTGTAGTCCTCATATGATTTACTGTACAGATGCAGGAAAAGATCCATGGGCCTTGTTGCCGGATGCAGACCAGAGACCTCAAGCAGGCATCTTAACCACTAAGTGCCGGGCTCCTCTGCATTCCTGGTTAGAGCTTTAACCTCAACCCTAACAGCAATGCAGCACAGAACACTGCCCGCTACTCTGGCATCCGATAACATTTTTAAAAACACGTTTCAACAAAAATACATGTTTGCATTCCTATTTCCTTCGCATTGACTCTCACTATATTTTTATTTAATATAACTCCAGTCAGACAAAACTCTACTTTTTTTTTTTGAATGCATATTTAGTTCTTAAAAAGGTGTTTTACAAAGTGGGGACATCCCTGCAATGTCGTTTTTTCAGGAGTTACTATCTTTGTGGGGACATTTTCTCAAATTTTGACTGCACAGTGATAGTAATACCTGCCCCCCCCCCCCCCCCCCCTACACACACACAGAAAACACAGATAGATAGATAGATAGATAGATAGATAGATCATTAGCAAAGCTTTTGTTCTGCGGCTGATCAGTGAAATTGTCTATTTCCTATTTTGGAGTTTCTCTTCAGTGTATCCTCACTCACTGGTGTTAATGAGTTTGTTAATAGTATTTAGAAAGCGGCACACAGCTTCAGGATCTGTACACCTAGGGACTGCTGTTAAGATCTTTTTTTGCCTTTGTCTTGAGGGCTGTGTTTGAAGTGAACAGAGGGTCTGATGACTGCTTCTGCCTAATGATCCAAAGTGATACTCTGTTTTATGTTCATTATTTGTCCTGGGGCTGCTTGTGTTATACTTGTTCTCATGAGAACTGTTATTAGCACATCCTTTTAATTTGGGTACATATTCTGATGCCCATAAAGTAAAAAATGACACGTTCTCTATTGCATGTTTAAACTGAGATTGAGGTTTTACGAGGCAGTTATTTCACAGAATGTACTGTACAGAATCATGAGACTGGGAGTTGGTGAGACAGAGAAATTAGCCCTTTCATATGTTAGAATATCAAAGAGGCAGCATCATACACTAGACAGAGCTCACACTACAGTATTTTTCCACAGAATAATAATGTGCGGGTGTAGGAAATGAATTTCGATTTTGCCGTGGCCTGTTTTTTAAACCCAGTAACACTTCGCAACCCTGTTATTATCTAATGGATCTGAACTGATTTTACTGAAATTTAAAGTAAAGCAACTTCTTGCTGTGTCTCAGAACAATGCAGGACTTACTAACAATGTCGACCCAAGGGACTTTTTCTACCTGAAAAAGAAACTTGGACCAGGGCTCAGAAATGCAGATTAGATAAAGGGGCGTTCAGAACACAAAGTAGGAGGCAGTTTTACACATTAGACTGCACTGCGTCCCAATAACAAGCTATTGTAAACACTTTCTCTTCTGTTGTGGCTCATTGTGGTCTCATACAGCAAGTATGAATTGTGGGTAACACTAAGTAGTTATTTCATGCGCATTAAGGGAAATGTTATGAAGTCATGAAAAGTGTCATGAACTCATGCTTGTGGCTTTTGAATTCAATGGGAATTTCATTTGAAATCAGTAGGACATCATGTGTTAGTTACATTGGAATTACAGACACTTCTTTCAAAGTTTATCAGATTTTGTATAGGAGTGATAAGGCTGGTGTTTGAGTAGGCACCTGGAAATGTTGTTTTCACACTTCTGTGTAAAAATGTACAGTGGAATGGATGAAGTAAAGCATAGTGAAGTCATGGCACAGCACTGTTGCCACTGGAGATCACAACAAGCCCCAATCTATAAAATGGGTTATTGGTTACTGAGTTCCCAAGTAATAAAACCTGTCCTAGATGGGGTTCGACCTGTTGTCTAAAGCTAAGGGAACATGTCGCTTTTATAAAGACTTCCTAAGCCATTTTAATTTAAGTTTGATGATGAGTTGTCGGGTTACAAAACAGTACTGTATCCATTGTGAGTGAATCGCTATCGGTGCCAAGAAGGTGTTTTTTTTTTTTTTAAGAGAAGTTCCTTTTCCTTTAGCCGGAGCATTTACAATGGTGAAAAATCACTTTCACCACAAGAGTGTTCTCATAGGTGAAGTGTTCCCTTAGGAGGTCTTCCCATACATGGAGACTACTGTATACAGTACTTCTCCAGATGCTGGGGCTGGTTGCTTTCATTAAGCATTAACAAGCCAAGTATAATAGAAGCATAGGCTTGCAATGTAATTATCTTTACATTAATGCACTGTGAACGTAGCCCAGTAAATCATACCTAGTCCCTACCAAAATGTCCTCTTTAATTTCCAGTATCTTTCAGCACACCCTTGAATGGACCTTAGGTGCACATGCTTGGAATCAAACAGATCCTCTCTTTAAATCTCGGATTGTGGATCTAGGACACAGCAGATGTCTACTTTTATTTTCTTCCTATTCTGTTTTTGCTTTTTTTACAATACCCATTGTATATTGTCCAGACATTAGGTCTCCGTGCACTTGTAAACTATTCCCTCAACCCCCAAGCAATTAGGCAATATTGATATTTATCAGTTCAACTTTAGGCAAAAAACAAAACAAACAACAAAAAAAAAACTAGCTACTATATAACAAGCATTGTTTTATTCATTGTTTAAGATGATTATATGGGATTGTATCTTTTTTTCCTTCTTTATCTTCTCCTTTCTGTGGAGAACTATAAACTTGGTGACTGCAGTGTAGTCTTTTTGAGGATAGCTTTGGGTGTGATGTGTCTGTTTTCATGGCTTTTGCTAATCCAGCTTCCCAAGGAGAAATTACAATGATACATTAGGCCCATGGGAAAGGCGCAGGAACTGTGAAATTGCTGCAAACTCCCATTAAATCTAATCACCTTACATGTAGCCTCACACACTGCTTGATTAGACTCCTCTGTGCACTGGGCTAGTTGGTGGTTTCCTGAGCCAGGAATTACCATTGGAACTGCACCAGGAAGTCCGCTCTGTCCGTCCTCGTATCGAGTTACACGCTTGTTTTGTGGCTCTTTTCTCGTATTTAATGCAATTCTGGATCCTGTTTGGGGAAAATAACACGCTCTTTTTTGTCTTGTTAAACCGTAAAGCCATCAATTTGCAGTTGTCAAATCAGCGTAATTTCACTCCAGTTTTTCTATTAAATGTTTTGGTTAAAAATAGATTTCACACACAGCGCTATATGATTACTACCTTTAAAAAATCTGCTTTCTGGAATGGGGTGGCTTTGGCACAGATGGGCTGCACCAGTCTAACAGTGCTGGGGCTGTAACCACAGCACTCCAGACTGATTCATGTGTGGTTTGGGCAGGCTATTTGAATATGTGAACAGATCCTGATCCCGCCACCGTACATCTCAATGTTCATTCTGCTGGTGGCTTTCTTTAAAAGGCAGTTCGTTGACCCCTTATTGGCATCAATAAGTACAATCAAAACAAGCTTATGAATTTAACGACATCAGTATTTGAATCTGACTGTTCAAATCATTAAAACAAAAACCCAGGAAACACTGAGCTCCAGTCACAAGCGAGCTCCAGACTTGGTGGGACAGTTGACCACCACATGCATTCACCAGCCCAGCTATTGAATCAGACAGAAGCAGAACAATACTGTTTTAGAAATGAGATGTTGCATTTCAGTTTGCCACGTTCTAGTTTTATAGTTATGGCTGAAGCAGGGCTCTTAATTGTTTATGGTTGAATACATCTGTTATATTATCCTGCTTTACAAAAACTGCTTTATTATGGGTGTATATACATATATTGAATTACATACCGAATTGTAGTTTTCCATATACTTAATGAAAAACAGCAACAAAAAAAAAATTGACGTTTTGAAATGTAACATAAAATACTGTACTACTTATAGCTTCCAGTAGTCTCTTGTAATACAGGAATACTGTATGTGTGTACACAGTGAGACTTGACAATTGCAGCTGGTCTTCTCACAAAGAATAAATATAAGAAATCAGTCAGTCAATCAATCAATCAGTCAGTCAATCTGTCAGTACATTTGTTAAGTGGACCCGGTTCCTGTGAAGAGTCTGAGGGGTCAGAGAGCGTGAGTAGGGCTGCCAATCCTTTGTTTTGTTGCTGTAGACTAACACTGCCTCCTGCCCTGCGGCTGCTCAACAAAACCCTTCAAGTGAGGGCCAAGTGCTTCAGTGCACGCTGTGTGTTTGAGCAGCAACATCTAGTGCAGTCTCTGAGCTTAACGTCATTCCACCTTCACCTCACACTCTACACATACCATCCCGCCTTCACCACACACTCTACACACACCATCCCGCCTTCACCACACACTCTACACACACCATCCCGCCTTCACCACACACTCTACACACACCATCCCGCCTTCACCACACACTCTACACACACCATCCCACCTTCACCACACACACTACACACACCATCCCACCTTCACCACACACTCTACACACACCATCCCACCTTCACCACACACTCTACACACACCATCCCACCTTCACCACACACTCTACACACACCATCCCACCTTCACCACACACTCTACACACACCATCCCACCTTCACCACACACTCTACACACACCATCCCACCTTCACCACACACTCTACACACACCATCCCACCTTCACCACACACTCTACACACACCATCCCGCCTTCACCACACACTCTACACACACCATCCCGCCTTCACCACACACTCTACACACACCATCCCGCCTTCACCACACACTCTACACACACCATCCCGCCTTCACCACACACTTACACACACCATCCCGCCTTCACCACACACTCTACACACACCATCCCGCCTTCACCACACACTCTACACACACCATCCCGCCTTCACCACACACTCTACACACACCATCCCGCCTTGAAAGGGGGGGAATATCATTTAAGAGAGAGTCATTCAGCCAGTGTTCAGTGTTGGAGGGTGAAGGCTGTGCCTTTTTTTTTACCAGGAAGTATTACTTAACAATTTGTGGAATGAACAGCTGGATAGAGCAGTTGTGGCATGTCATATTAACACTCTCTCTGTTCTCCCATAGTGATCTCAGCATGAACAACATCACCCAACTGCCCGTGAGTGCCCTTTTTAACCTCCACTTCCTAGAAGAGCTGTAAGTATTGCTGCTGCGCCTGGTGGGACAGGGGGAGAATGGTGGGCATGAGGAAAAACAAAACAAAAACGAGACGCATCACATTCCTATTTTTATACTGCATACTTGTTGTGGGAACCAGATAAAACAGAGCAGGAAGGCTGGCACTTGGCACAGGAGAAAATAGGTACTGAGATACCACGGGGCAAGGGTTAACAAGACAATATGCCAAACATATTTAAAACATTATAAATTTATGGGCTGGATTGTTTTGTGGGAATTTTGTAAACAAAATGCAGGATATTACATTTTGGAATGTTGCTCTTATTTTATTTAAATACGCTGCACATTCTAGAATCGAAAGCAACAAAAAAAAATGCTAACAGCAGAAGCAGCATCAATTGAATCCACATTTTCAAATGACTACTTCTTTGTAATCTCAAGTGTTGCACATTTGCTATCCGCAGCACACGCGCACACACACACGCTTCACAAAGCGGGGGAAATGTTTCAGACACACATTCCAAAGCTAACGAACCGGCCTCGGGAATAAAAATAAAAAAATAAACTGGACGCTTGTAGTCACAGTTCCATTGGCACTTAGAAGTTATCAAGATTTGGCACACCGCTGAATATCTACTTAAGATGATATTTGACAGCTTTACTGTAACTGTGGGCCTCCCTACTTCTAAACACATCTGAATTGACCTGAAATCCCTATACATGATTAAAAATGTAAGGGAAGCATCAGCTTTGAGCTGGGATAGGGCCATATAAATGGTTTCTGGCTTGTGTATTCAAAATATCAAATCAAATAATCAACTGATTTCTGTTTTTAATTTGGTTTTCCCTTGATTGGCAAGGGAAGCACTGTATGCATTGGAGATTCCCATGCACTAACATGGGATGATACTTGGTACATACTGTACAGCATGTACAGTGCATTCTTAAACTCTGGCTTTAGGATGACATACATTGGCAACTGCTGCCTCTGGGGTTTTATTTTTGACATTTTCTTTGAGATTCTATTTACCACGCTGTAGCTGCCTTGAATTTGAACTATTGTTTACCATCTTCTCCAAACCTTTCACTGACTTTCCTTTACTGAGTAAATAGACTTTGATTTGACAGAATGATATGATTCAATTTCACTGCAATTGATTCCAGTGTGTATTGCATTGGTTACCGTTGTCAAAAAATGAAAGTGTTACTTCTATAGCTGCTGAAAAACAATGGCAGCACAATGGTATAAAGCAATTTACGTTCCCTACCATAACCATCGTGCTATCATCAAATCAGTAATAAAGAATTACCACCATGGTGCTTTGCATTGCACTGATTATCATTTGGTTAACAATCGGATGCATTTTTGCATAAGCCAAGATCAGTACAGGAAGATGTATGTGTGACACGATGGCTCGTGTGGTGACATCAGGCCAGGAAGAAATGGACACAGAATGCTGAGTGAATGCATTGTTGCGCCGGTTTATTGTAAATCAAAAGGGTTAAGAATTGAAACACTGCACACAAAATAAAACGGCATGATGGCCAAAACAGACCGACAAGACGAACACTAGAAATACTAAATAAAACAAGTATTGCGCTGGTGTAAAACCAGCACCAATACGCATTGTAATTATATGTTTTTAAAGCTTACTCCCGACTTTCTCTCCCATTCTCTCCACACTGAGCAACCAGCCATGAGTGAGCGATTCACGCCTCTATATATGCAGCTGTGCCGGGATTCAATTGCTAATTAATCATTCACGTGAACCCCGGCACGTGAATTAATTTGTGCAATCCACGTGCCCACAAGTGATTGTGCAATCTCTATGCCTAAATACAAATATACATTTTAAATCGCTCATCCTACATAGCCCACATTATACTCCATGCACCAATATGTACACACCACATAAAACATAAAACACAAAATACACGCAGGGGCAGGGCATTCCACCACACAGCCAAAGATACAAAAGGTGGCAGTTTTTCTGGACATATTCGGTTTCCTTTTAAAATGTGTGTTAACAGGCAAAGAAAGAATGCTTTCAGGCTCTTTCTTTTTAACTTCAGACCCCATTGTTCATGAACCAAAGGCAGGTGATTTTGTCCCAGACTGGAATAAAGTACAGCAGGGGACCCAGAAGCTTTGTTCTACATTGATTAGGAGGCTGTAAGAATCCTTTTTGCCTTGCATAGTTTCAAATAACAACCTGTCCTTAAAAATTAGATTTAAGCTTTAAAAGAAGTGCAGTTCAATTGTATGCTTTACATAGGTGCACCATGGCAAAGCTGTATGCGTATGGTGCCTACATCTACCACAACACTGACAACAAGTGGTAGGGCCACTCTGGACCTCCAGGGTGGCACTGGTTCAAAGTTTTTTTCTCAAATTGTGTATTTCAATCATGATGTGCAACAGGGAGATGAAGCTTTTGTATATTACAGAATAAATGTCATAGATTAGAAATGAATAATGTAATAAACAGCTCATTTACACAAAAATGTGCACTGCTGTACCAGTGTGTGCGGTCTGGGATCGTCCCAGGCTGTCCTCGAAGGGTGCATTGTTGTCTTTAATTTGTAGGTTCTGCTTATGAGACTTTGTCGTGGAGCAGACACCACCGGGCCTGTGGCACATTGTTAATTGTTCCACAGCAGAGAAAAGACAGGCCCCATTGATAATGCAAGGAAATGTAGGAACAATCAACTCCTTCAATCATAATCTCTAGAAAGTGTTTTATAGGGAAATTAGTCATTTCCAACATGTCCCATCTGTAGCTCGTTCCAGCTTATTAACATCCGAACAGCTTTGCAGAGAGTGCATTTCCATCTGTATGACAGGCAGACAACTTACTCTGCAGTCAAGAGTACAGTAATCGGAAGAGGAAGCTTGCCTCTCACTTTTTTAATGGAATACACAAATGTGACACAATCAGCTCAGAATTGCAATGCAGGCTAGCAGGCAGTCCAGCAAATTGCAGGTTACAGACAGACAACCCATACAGCCTTTCAATCCAAAATATGGGTTCTACAGTATGTGTTGGAGGAGTGTCATATTCCATTTGTCACAAGTGGTACTAACGAGTCCTTTGCACAGGCCCCAAATTTCATGCCCTTTGAGGTCACTGAGAGCCTTCTGCTTTCCAAGCCACTGCTATTAATAGTATACCTTCCTGTCTAGGACAGGTCGAGCAGAGTAGTGTCCAATACAGCAATAGGACAGGGAAGTCTTTCTTACTGACATTGACATCTACCTAAATTGCTCTTTTACTTTAACTCATATCTGATGTTTGGCTTGTAAAAATAGCTGGTGCTGTTAGAGTGCTTATTTATTTTTAAAGGATACAAACTTCAGCAAGAGGTCAGCGTGGTAATGTATTATTTTTAAAGTTATTTTACAGGGTTCTTAGCATGGAGTCCGAACACTGACTTTTACAGCCTACAATATTAAACATTTCAGGTGTTACATTTAAAAGAACACATGGGACCATATGGAACAGTTTTCAAGCAGTTCTTGTCAAAGTGGGCAGCAGTTGTGTCTAGAGTAACATGACTAATTACATGATTTAATGACACTGTGCATTTCCTCAGCTCGGAGAAACAGAAGGCAAAGTCACCTTTTAAGTTTCTTGTGGCAAGCACTGCCTTATAAGAACTAATAGTCTCTCTAGCCTTCTCCAACTGCTGGTGTTATACTGCAGCCTTTGGCTTTTTGTTTCCTGACTTTTTACACATTGACTGGATCCTGATCAGAACCCAATTACCACTGCCCTTGACTAACCCTTATTTTGCCTCTGAGACCAATAATAATAATGAGCTTATGTGGCACAATGCTTTACCCAAGCTTACTGATACAGTACAGTGCAATAGACACTGCTGGCCCTGCTAAGAAAACGTAAAGGACTGTTTAAAGGAATGCTTTGTTAATTAAGTAAAGTTAACGATATGCTTTCGAGAGGGTTGGTTTATTCTCATTTTTTTAAAGCACTGTGCAACTTTAAGATAGGGTTTCTAATATAAGTTAACACGCTTCGTGTAGGATGTGTTCTCTTGGAGAAGAGATGTGTCAGTCTGTTTGAGAGGACGCCACACATATTGCATTACCTTCAGTCACACACACACAAAACAATATTGGAGCAGAAGAACGTGTTTCAATTTTGCGAAGCTTACAGTAATCTACTTAACTTTTTTTTTTAAAATTTTACGCTGTGTGGTTGTAACCACTTCAACGAATGCAAAGAAAGAAAAAGAAAGAAAGAAAGAATAGTTGCTTGAGATATAATTCAAGAGTAAACTTGTCAAACTAGTGGCAGCAGAGCAAAGAAATATATTTAACACCTTTATTTTTACAGTTCAGCGCTTGGTGTTTAACCAGATGTGTATTTTTGTTTGTTATTATATCTTTCAAATGTTTACTAGACCGTGGGAGGTGCTGTTACACACTGCAGTGCCACATGTAACTTTGCCGGAGGACATAAACGTGTAATGTGAAAATGGCATTTTCCTGGATCTCAGTCTTAGGGATAGCCTTCTTGAGATGCTATTCTGCATTACTGTGCCACAAACCTAAGGGCTGCCAAAGAGTTGTCTTTGGGGTTGTTCTCCACAGTCTCAAGACACTGAATATAGATAAACATTCTTATGTTCTTTAGTAAAATTGACAGAAAAACTTTTACCTTGCAGTAACCTAATTCTGCCGCATGGCTTTCGTAGTTTTCATATCTCTGTTTCTACTGTTGTATTATCTATTATTTCTAAAGGACTCTTGTTTAATCCACAGCTTTATTTCCTCTGAATTGTCCTGCAATACAGATTTACAATGATGTACAATGTTAGTAACAGAAGTTTGGTTTAAGTTCTAATAGTAAACCAGGGTCATAGCTCCGGCTACTTGGTTTGATTGTGAAGACAAAACTTTCCCTGTTATAAGACAGTAATTAAAAATGTGAACTTGGTTATAATGCAACAACATGCTGAATTACAAAATGAAAAATGTTGGCACTTGTTATCGTCTTCTGTTATTACACTATTTACACATGGTTAAATAATTAATAAAAAAAAAAGACTCATTTCAAAACAAAACCCTTACAAAGCTAATCAGTATTTAACTAAATGCAGAAAATATAGCTAGCCAACTTAAAAAAAGGAAGCCCTCTGTTAGTCCTGGTCTACATTCTGCACCCTGGCCACAGCCTGGACTGAGACACCCCCTGAGAAAGCCATTGCAGCAAACCCTAATGCCTTCATCAGCACTGCCAGTCAAGCAGATTTGAGGTGTACATGTTTTTTTTTTATACACAGGAGTTTATAATGAGTCTGTGCCAAAACAAATTAATTGAATGCATTACTGCTCGTAGACTCGAACCAACGTTGATGAGCTTTAATACTTAACAGGTTCCTATCAAAATATCTGTTTGTTTTTCTTTCTTTGACGGGTCGTGCTAATGCCCAGTTTTCTAGGTGTGATGTTTTGCCATGGAGTCCACAACGTAAATGTGTGACTCGGCTGGGATTCAAACCCAGGCTCTCCTGGCTGTGTACAGCACTCATCTTCAGCATTTCAGCAGCCACTGCAGGTCACACTGGGACACATGTTTGTAATCTTAGAAAAACAAGGTGTTTCATTTGAGAAAAGCATTTGTTCTTAGTTTCTGTTTTTCCTTAAAAAAAAAAAAAAAAAAAAAATATATATATATATATATATATATATATATATATATATATATATATATATATATATAATATATATAGATATATGCTATAGTGTCGGGGGACAGCCCCTGATAAGACAGGGTTGTGTCAAATTATCTGTAAGCACACCTGGCAGTTTATTTTCTGGGGGAAAAAAACAAAAAACAAAAAAAAACTCCGATATTTGCTGTCCTCGGGTTAGGTGTCGACATTTATCCTGATACCAAAATAAACCTGTGAATGCTTTTAATTTTAAAGGCATTTTATCCCTGAAAAAAGAAACAGCTGGAACAGTGTTTGTGAGCTGAGTAACAACAAACACAACACAGAAGTGAGTATACGAGCGATTGTACCAATCCAATACTAAATTACTGTGTCAACAAATAATCAGATTTTCTGCAAAGGAAAAACAAATATTATGATGAGTTTTAAATACAACAATAGAAGAGTATTTGTAGAGTATTAAATAGAGCATAGAGTAGAGTATTAAATACAATAATAAAAAATATCAAACTCTCTGTCTATACATGACTTCAATACAATAATAGAAAATATCACTCTCTGTCTATACATGACTTCAATACAATAATAGAAAATATCACTCTCTGTCTATACATGACTTCAATACAATAATAGAAACTATCACACTCTCTGTCTATACATGACTTCAATACAATAATAGAAAATATCAAACTCTCTGTCTATACATGACTTCAATACAATAATAGAAAATATCACACTCTGTCTATACATGACTTCAATACAATAATAGAAAATATCAAACCCTCTGTCTATACATGACTTCAATACAATAATAGAAACTATCACACTCTGTCTATACATGACTTACTTCCTTGGTGATGTGTTTGCTGTAGAAGATTAGAGGAAATGCATTTTTTTTAATTCATGTTCTGGCACCTATTGTTAGGCTATATTTGTATTGCCTGTCTTCTCTGCAGAATTAAAACCACATGACGAGAAATGTATTCCCTTTGTTTTTTTCTCCTCCCCTACAGGCGTCTTGCAGGAAATGACTTGACACACATCCCTAAGGGAGCCCTGTCTGGCCTTTTCAATCTTAAAGTGCTGTAAGTAAAGCCTGTGCTGTTTAATAGGTCTCCTGTTTCCATTCAGCAGAACACTGGGGGTGTGGGAGGGCCGGGCTGATGGGGTTCCATTAGAAAAGGCAACGTCAAGGCGCTCAAGTCCTGGACTCTATCATATTAGGGAGGAAGTCTTGACTGGGGGCGAATACTGCTTGATAAAGGTAAGGGATTTCCTTGCAGATTAAGAAAGAAAGTGAAAATGCATATAACGTGAAAAAATAAAATTCAAAAGGAATGGGACTGGGAAATTCCTAGGCTAGTCTGTTTCACATTTATTTGTTATTTTGAGTAAATCTGTGGCATCAAAACTATCCCATCACTGCCAGTAAATCACATCTTTATTAATAATAACAGACAGCTGCTTGGCCAGAAATGCCGCAATCTTGTCATTTAGGGAGTTGTTAAGCCTAGCACAGACTCTCTGTGCAGTCAGAATCAAGACACTCACAGTTGAAGCACTTCTGTTAAAGTTAGGCACTGGCTACTCCATGCCAAAGACTGGCTCGTGAGAGCTTCTGTATAGATTGTGTTGCCTGAAGAACACTGATCAATCGCAGAATTCTAGAGTACACTTTCAATATTTACAACATTTAACTTCCAGAATCAAACATATGTAGCGGGTAGGGTGTTTATTTATTTATTTATTTATTTATTTATTAATTTATTTATTTATTTATTTTTTAACATGACATATCAACCAAATTGCAAAGTGGACAGCACTGACTTATTGTATTGTATTGGGAGAATATGTATGGGGCCAGATCAGTCACTGTGCCCTTTACATATTCTGTAAGTCTATCCACAGTGTGGCTTTATTAAAATTTATTTGCTTCTGTTTTTGTTTGCTATTAAACAGCACTAAGGTTACGATACGATTGACAAAAATAAGCAGTTTTTATGTAAAACATCAAATTTACGATCAAAACCAAAGTGATCGATTTGCACAAGTTTCCCTTAGGTAGCTCAAGTGCCTCCAGGGGTAAGGCAGGAGACAGACCACAGTATAACAAGCATGAAGGAGGCAGGGTTAGGACACTGAAATCGGGTTCTGTTTCTCAGCTGAGGTTAACTGATCCGCTGCTCAAGCAAGCAGGGGAGTCACAGCTGGCATTATTAGACATCACAATCAACTCACTATTGCATCTGTGGTGCGTGCTCAAGTTCATAGGCGTTTCCCTTCCTACTTATCAAGTGACAGAATAACAGCAGTCAGTAATTACCGTGTCAGTGCATCTCTCAGCTGCAGCAGCCTTGCAAACCGCATGTGCGCAGTGAGCTCCAGTGCAAGCAAAGTCATCTGTGGCGCGGTGTGAAGCAAAGGATTTCCCAGTAGGGAGGCGCTTCACAATCCGGTAAAATGGGCTGCTAACAGCAGGCAGAAGTGCGATCTATATGAAAAGCCTTCATGAAGGGCTCTGTTACGGTTCCTACCTGTTTTAATAAGAAGGAAAGCCTTTGATATCAAGAGCAGCTTGTAATCCTTTACAGTCCTGTCTACCAATAAGCTGTAATAGTTAAATGCACATGCTAAGACTAGAGGTATGTTTGAATTTATTACCACTTGTGATGCGACATCTGGCTTTTCAGTGGGACCCTCATAAAAATAAATGAAACTATTGGTGATGTAAAAAAAAAGTTAAAGAAAAAGCACGTTTCCTCCAAAAGTGTTCTTTTTATGACCTATATATATATATATATAATATATAATATATATAATAATAAACCTTGTAAACCTTGTCTGCATTGACCTCTCAGTACTTCCATTGAAAACAAAATATTACACACAGCTTCAACACTTTACAGAAGATTTAACATAACAAGAATGACCTGCAATGTGTAGTTTTAGAAGAAATACAATTAGATAATGTACAATACAGAAGAGTAAAGGAAAATAAATGGATTAATAGACATACCATGATGCCTGAAGGTTTAAATAGAAATGAATAGGAGATAATTACATCATTAACTATGTACTAAATGACATCATAAACACATTAATAGATTTACATAGAAATAGGTGAGTGTAGTTACCATGACTTCAAAAGCCTTCAAGTACCTCCACTGTTTGTTTTCAAACACACTTTCCCTTGACAAAGGCATGTTAAACATACCAAAACGTTGAGAAGTTAGCTATCTTGAGCAAAAACGAGAGAGAGAGAGAGAGAGAGAGAGAGAGAGAGAGAGAGAGAGAGAGAGAGAGATACTTTTCTGTTTCAGTCATTGCCTCCTGCTGATTTTTTAAAAACTAAACATTGTGGTATTTACATAAATCGGTACCGATGTCATCTAAGGGCAGAGTGCTGCTGAGGGACATGTTAATGGTTACACTCTGGTGTTAAGGGGTAAGTAAGGGGCTTGAAAAATGTTCAAGTTGTGGCTGTTGAGGGAAAACAGGTAACTTTTACAATGCAACTTTTACAAGTTCTGCACTTCGAGGTTGACATAATGAAAACTTCTCATTAAGGGTGTTATTGTTTACCTTTTCTTTCTTCTTATCATGTAGCCGTGCAGCACCTGGCAAGTTAGTATTATTAATGAACTTTTCAAAGAGATAGACCGTATATACAGTTTTAGAAAGTGTCATACCGATATTGAGCCAGTTGTTCCCCAGTTTTGAAAAGGTTCATCCCTCACACTGTACTAACTACCCTGTGTAAGGCAGTTTCAGCTCACATAATGACCTCCGTTTGCTTTAGCGCTTCTTTTCTGCTGATTCCTAATTGACCCTTTCTGTTCAATGTTTTTGTTTTCTATACAGAATGCTACAGAACAATCAGTTAAGACAGGTCCCTAGCGAAGCACTGCAGAATCTCCGTAATCTCCAGTCTCTGTGAGTACCTCAGTAAGATGCTCCTGCTGAAATCAGAGAACCAGACCTTTTCAGCTCGCTCCACAAAGGGAACGCACACCCTGACAGGCAGCATCTCTCTCTAAAAGCCATCGCTGAGAACCGAGAGGCCATCAGTCTCATTTCTGTACTTGCTGTTTGTCATTTATCAGTGTGGATCAGCTGAAAGCAACTCTGTCTTTTAATTATCATCTGAAGTAAGAGGGGTAAAGCTGGGGGGAGGTAGCAGAATGAGTCTAAATAGACTTGGATAGAAAGAAAGCTTACCTTTTGATAACTAAAAAAAAAAAAAAAAGGAGATAAGGGAATTCTATACAGCCTACCTTTCAGGGTAGCCAAGCTGGAATCTATCCCTTGTTTTTTGTCTCCTTTTTTTCGAACACATGCAGAATATCTGACTAAGATCACATTATTCCATAAGCATTCTGCCCAAAGGTAGGCCAAGTGAACAGACAGCCCATTGTTGCAGTTCCAGGTTCTGATGCATGTTGTACAGGGCTTCCTAAATAACATGACAGCTACTCTCATGGTGCCTTTGTTACCTAAATGCTTCCCTCTGTACAAAGCGCAGGAAGAGAAAGACTCTGGGTTCTGTTGTCCAAGTAAGCAAGTGGTATCCAGTGACCATTAAAACACAAGAGTGGCAGTGTTGAATGGGGCGAGCGAAACAGCTGTAAAATAGACTGAGCAGATGAAAGATCCCTGAGGCAGTGCACTAGAGGTACTGTCTGCTGAAAGATGGGTTACTGGATTGAGGGCGTCGAGGATGCCTTTTGTTCTTTCCAAATGATCTTTAGTAATACTGATCTTTGGTTTCCTGTTGTGTTTGGGGGGGGGGGGGGCACAGGTAGGCACAAGGGGTTTAAAGGCTTTCTCTCCAGCGAAGAGGGGAAACATTTGAACTAAATGAACACAGTTATTCAGTGGGATACAATAGCTGTGACTTGCCCTGCTGTTTTATCCGGCTTTCTCACCAGGTGTGACTCGTCAGGTAACTTCTTTTGTAGGGTAAAGAGGTGACTGCAGCGTGAGAATCAGAGCGGTTCAACTGGGAGACTAAGTAGATTACTGGTTAAGTGTCAAATAATTATACAGCTGCTTATATTAAATAAACCTACTTGGTAATTAGCAGGCAACAGTAATCCACACCTTCCATCTCCCAGTACAACTCTGACAATGAGAAATAACCTTTTTTTTTTTTTTTAAATGTCCCATTATTTAAATGAGGTTTATTTGCGGTCTGGCCACGGTGACAGTAAATTCTGCACGCACTGTACTTCACTGTCCAGTATAAGGTCTCTTCACTAATTTATAATTTTTATAAATTATAATTTATAATTTTTATTTAATTTGTCACCTAAAAGCATTTGTAGCCTACCTGTATCTAAATTTCTTGCAGCTGCAACACTGCTTGAAATATAATTGTCCATTAAAAACTGAAAATACCATTCACATATTTGTAGAGTAGTATTGTAAACGTACTTGTCTTCATGATTCTTTCTGGCTCTGATATAACACTGGAATTCCAATGAAAAAACTCTTGTGCTTGATGAAAAACAATCAGACTGAAAATGCATACCTGGCAATGTTAGACACTGCAAAACTATAACCATGATAAACAATGTGCAGCTCTGTTTATAAATACCGCCCAGCAGTTCACATGTTAGGTCGGAGATTGACACTCACCAGCAAACAGAGAAGCTGTGTTTCTGCCAGAAACCTGTGTCAAAATGCTATGTCCCTACAACAAATGTCAACACAAGAAATTACAGAAACTACTACCATGCTGGTGAAGAATGCACAGACCTCCCTGGAAGTGGTAACCTTAACAAAAACAGTTATAACAAGCACAACCCAGAATCCCTATTGATATAAATAATTAGGCATTGTTTTTTAATATTTCACATACTGTCAGTAAAAAGCATTTTCAGTTCTGTTTTGTTATAATACACATTTACCTATGTTTCTTTTGTAATTTTAGTAAGCATTAGGTTATTGCTGGTCTTGTGTGTCTGTAAACTTCTAAAACATAAATCTGATTAAAATACGAATACTTTTCATGGAGCATCCTGTCGCCTGTACAAGCCAGTTAAATACCCAGAGAAATAACATATAACCGATATATTACATTTTTACGATGGAAAATGTTACAAATAAATAAATAAACGTTCTGAAGCTGTAAAGTTATTTTTGGGAGATGGTGATGCACCTGCTTGTGCATTTTGAAACGTTATGCTTTTGTAGTAATATCCTAGGTGTAGAATGAAAAACTTCAGATAAATTCCCTCCAAAGAGAGTCTGGTTAGGAACATCAGAAAGCGCATTCTAGAACCAAAATGCACCTGCAAAAAGAACACTGTAGCAATGAGCAACTGCTTTTCTTAAATATAGCAACCCGCTGAACGACTTCTGGAGGAGTGAGCAGTGATAACAGACACACCACAATGAAAAGCTTGTGGAGAGGCAGTGCAGATGGTCTGAAACTCGGCAAAAGGCAGTCACTTTTTACTCATCCTGAACAAAAGACTACCATAATAAAAGCATAGCAAAGTGTAATAAACTTTAAGCATATTGAAAGCATGGTAAAGGGTAGGTAAGCATTGTAAAGAATAGCGAGGTATGGCAGGTTAATAAACACGGCAAACCAGGCTGAACTATGGTAAATGCATAATATAACCATGTAATATAACCCTGAAGAAAACTGCCAAATATCCAGGAATGATTAACAACACTTCATGATATAATAAACAGATACAGTAGACTATTTTTAAAAGTATTCATTTCATCATGAGAATATACGTGTTCCAACAATAAATAAACTATATTACTTCAAAAGACACTTTCTTGGCAGACTACAAGTAACTGCATAGTGCGGGTGATTGGGTATCACAATATATGCAGCCGTTTATAACGAATCACTTCAGTTTAATACTTGTGTGCGCAGTTTAGTGGTTTTGGCACAGGGTAAGATGACAACACTTTATATATCCACATATAAAAAAATCAATTAGTACATGCTTGGCACAATAATTGCAGTCTATTTAAATGCACAGTAACGTGATTCGTGAGTACAAAAAAAAATCTGTAGCATTCACCAGTTACAATATGCTGCATTTAAAAGAACTATCCAAACAGCCCAAGTCTGTGCGAAAGTTAAATGCACTTTAACTGTCTCGTGCCATTCCTGTAATACACTGTCATTTCTGTTCCTGTTTAACAACTGAAACAAGTTTCCACGAAACAGATTATTATATTGTTTAAATAAAATGCCCTTTTTTAATATTATTCTTTTGGGATTCGGACAGCCTTGAGACAGTCTAACCATATCCAGCTTTGATTGTTTGTTGACAGAACCTTGACTGGTTTTGAAATGGACCAGGCAGCTCCAGTTCCTTTCATGTCAGCTAACACACAGACCACGTGAACCTCAAGGGGTGCTTCAACAGTGTAATCCCTGTAACCTTGCTTCAGTACTTTACGAGGCCAATCGTCCTGCCAGAAATGCTCGCTTTA
This sequence comes from Polyodon spathula, assembly GCF_017654505.1. Taxonomy (NCBI): domain Eukaryota; kingdom Metazoa; phylum Chordata; class Actinopteri; order Acipenseriformes; family Polyodontidae; genus Polyodon; species Polyodon spathula. The sequence goes on along the minus strand of NC_054541.1, from coordinate 47,335,840 downwards.
TCTTGGAACACATAGTAAGGGGTAGTGTTGTCTGTGGTGTGAGGTGAAGAGCTCTTAACACCATCGCCTCCACAGATAAAGAAACTGCCACGACTACAAGTGGATAATTGCCTTGAACATTAGCACTAAATTAAACCAGCGATTCCCAATGTAGTAACTTCATAATCCCCTGTAGCAAACATGCATATCTACTGAGCTTTCCCGTACATGCTTCTTGTGGTACACCATGGCAAAAGCACAGCAAAATATAACCAAGCATGGTGAATCTAGAACCCTTGTGCATACAAACTGCATCATATATAAAGAAAAAATATATTAAAGAAATCCATGCATACCCAATCATAGTTTTACTGGTAACAATGAAGCCAGAGCAATAGTATGCCTTCCATTAATACAGTGTGGCTCCATCTGTTCCACTCATTGTGAAGTCCAGCCGCTGTGTCATCTTGAGAGATGCTGTTCTGCTCCTCAGAGACTCCACTTCAGCTCGATTTTTAGGCTAGGGGGATTTTTTTTTTTTTTTTGCAGATAACAAGCTTGCTCCCAAACAATCAGCAAAACAAATCCCTCCATGCTTTACTGTAGGCTGAAGATATTTCAAGGAGAACTCTTACAAGGGTGTTCTTCAGTCCCAAAGGCTTCTACTAGTGATATACATCCGAACAAAAATGTTTGATTGTTAGCTTCCGGTCTGTCAGAAACGATAGGCCTGAAACTTCTGACCGAGCTGCAGACGCTGGGCTTGGGTTGGCTCCACTGAGCTGGCCTGAGCCTTCTGAGAGATCAGCATGTGGGGCCTGGTCTGTCTGGACAAGTGGCTGCTCTTGTTTTAGCACCTTTGGAACTTGTACAAGCAATCCTGAGAGAGGAGCTCCGATACGTTTGTATATTTTGCACTCAATTCTGCCAGCCCCCCCATGCAAGTCTGTAGCATTTTGATTTAAATTGATGAATGTGTCCATTCTTTTATAGTCTGAGCTCAACTGTACAAACACTGCGATTCTGACCATCAAGTCTGGTGTCTGTGTACAAATAAAAAAAAAGAAAACCTTCATCTTGCCTTTTTTATTTAGATGAATCTGAAATCCTGAAAGATGTACATTATTTAATTTTTTGTTTTTTAAAGTATGTTATTGGCATTTGATTTCAACACCCCCAATCGAATGTTTTCAATTTTTATTTTTATTTGCCGATATACATACTTTCAGAGTGCAAGTAATAAAATCTAGCGGATTGAAATGGCTTTCAAATCTATTATTGTTTGGTTTACTCGTGTAAATATAACGTTTTGATTGTTTAAGGTTTTAGCGGGCCCTCTGGGCTTGCAAAAACTCCATGAAGTACTTGACTGTAAAGGTGCCAAACTGAAACTCTATAGACGCTCATGAAGGTTACAGGATACCCTCCCTGGTGTTGAAACAATGACTAATCAATTTATTTCCTTAACATGGTCATATTTAAAAAATATATTCCCTCTGAGATCACCTATGTTATATTGAGTTGCAGTTAAGTAGGAGATGACTGATGTTATGTCGTAATGCCCAAATAATAATATGACGCAATCCTGCATCATGTGAAATGGGCCTCATTATATATGCTCTTAATAACTAACAATGCAGTTAGGAAATACAAATTTATTGGTTTACTTTTTATGGCAGCACCAGTAGTAACCTATAGTAACCTATTCTGTCTGTGTTGCATAACCCTCATGAGTCTTCTCAGATATTCATTAACTATAGTTATCCCTGGAGATTAGAGTATTGTTAATATAAAGTAGTGTAACCGTCTATCCCAATGAGAACCCACAAACGAAGCAACTTGAGTTTTTTCATTTTTTTCTTCCCTTAAGAAAAATTTACATTTGAAAAGGTATTTTGAAAACCCATTATGCCAGATTAGAGACTTTTGACTTTTTTTTTCTTTCTTTGTTTTTAATGCTTTATTCAAAGTAGGAATTGTGTTAAGAGCTGCATTTATTGTGGCTATTCTTTAATTTGTACATGCCTCTCCTGAGCAATTAAAAAAAAAAATGGATCGCCTAATGAACAAAGCAGCCAGATTTGTATGAGAATGCCCCCCTCAAACCCATCACTGCCAGAGACTGGCTTCTTAAAAGTGGACGCTGCTGAACTGTAGAAGGCAACCGCACCACTGGCCAGTGTGTAAAACTGTAATAGGTCTGTTGAGAGGTTACCTAGGCTCGATGTTGCAGGTTAATACACCAAAGTACAGTTTACTATCTAGTCTTACACTTACTTATCAAGTACCTTGCAGGTCCTGTGCTGGCTGATGAGCATTTAGCCACAGCGCCCCCTATGGCAAGGGGTAGTCTGATCCAGAGTATCCAGGATATGATATATGCATCAGATAAATAACCGAAATGTATCAGCTAGATGTAGAATAATGACTAAGACTATGACCTTTAATGAGTGGGTTCCAAGATCTATCAGAGTGCAAATGTTTCAATCCCAGAATAAATGGATGACATTGTTTATTTTAGTGATGTGAAAGCACTGCTGTCTGTTGCTGGTCATCTTGCCAGGACACCCTTGTAAAGGAGGCTTTGCTCTCAAGGGTTTATTCCTGGTTAAATAATGAATGCATACATAATAAATAAGTCAGTTATAGTAGCTGCAATTCGACCAAAACCAGTAAAGCTGCCAAACCAGATGACAATGAGTTGAAACCAACTGGTTCAACTGGTTCAGATTAGGGAGAGTGTACGGTACAAAAAAACAGCAACCACCCTAAAGAATGTCAGTGAAAGGCAGAACTGGGATTTTAAAGCATAAAGCAATGATATTATTATTATTATTATTATTATTATTGAAAGCACACGTTTTAATTGCAAGTGGTAAAGGTGTGTTCTCTCTTGCGTCTTTTTCTCTGCTAGGCGTTTGGATGCCAATCACATCTACAGCGTTCCGCACAACAGCTTCTCTGGCTTGAGTTCCCTGCGGCACCTCTGGCTGGACGACAACTCCCTGACGGAGGTTCCAGTGCAGGCTCTCAGCAGCCTGTCCTCCCTGCAGGCCATGACATTAGCCCTGAATAAAATAACACGCATACCTGACTATGCCTTCGCAAACCTTTCCAGTCTGGTTGTCTTGTAAGTGTGGCTGATTAGGCTGTTGTTGTTTTGTATTTTAACTGGGATAAAGCTAATAAGAACAGCCGGGCTGTGCAGAGAAATTAGATGTCTCTCTGTTTTGTAGCAACAGGCTAAGTATGTGTGTGTGTCTGGTGTGCCGATAAACATCCTTCCTCTAACTGACGCCACTACTGCCTTGGGGCAGCATTTAAAACCTGGAGCTTATGAATGTTTATACCTTTGGCAGCGCCACGGTTTTGCAATCCATTTCCTTACATCTTATTAGCATTAGTTATATTATCTTATTAGCATTTGCGATATTATCACTGGTCGTCTGTTTAAGATATTTCAGTTCTTTGGTCCTTTTCTAGTATGTTATACTTAAACCGAGAATATGCAGACAAAGGTTGAAAAGGTGCAACGTTGTTGCTGCTACCTTTATGTTCAAAGTGACCCCAGTGTTCTAGCTGCTGTACAGTCAGACCATGTGAGCTCAAACCAGGGTACACCAAGGCATATATAGCACTTTGTTTGAAATGTTTGCATAGCCTGAATTAATGTAAAACAAAAAAAGAAAGCACACTAATAATGTTAATAATCTCTAATAATGTTAGTATCCTGGGTTACTCAAGTGGTCTGTGCTGGGCTTGGATCTAGAACCCCCTCCTCATTCCAATCCATGGTCGATTTGTATTGCTATTGCAATCCCAGAATTGGACTGCGGATGAGAAAAGGACACATGCTTTGAAGCTGAAAGCTTTTAACTTTCATTTACTGTACATTTGGCATGACTTGCATGTAATGAGGGTGCCTTATTTTCATGGAGCAAGGCACAAGGTCTTTGGGCTTAGCCAATGAGAAAAGTTTGTTTAAGCCTGCTGGGTGCATTGTTCTTTCCTGACCGTGCCGTTAATGTTTCTCTGCAGACATCTCCATAACAATAGAATTCACTCCCTGGGAAAGAAATGCTTTGATGGGCTTCACAGCCTTGAGACTTTGTGAGTTGACCTCTGACTTCTTTCACTTTAAATGTTTTCATTAAAATGCAGAACGTATCAACAAAATCATTTCCAATTCACCTAAAAAACAGCAAAAACAGAAATGTTTTGTTGTAGCAGAACTGCAAAGGTGCTTCGATTCTAGTCCTGAAGGAGTTTGCATATTGGCTACATGCTGTTGAAAATATCCAGTTGTTTTTATGTCACTTTTTTTTTTTGGTTTGCTGTGTAACCACTGGATCGTTAGACGCCAAACCCATAATGCACCCAAAAAAAAAAAAAAAATGTTATTACTAATTTTATGTTATCTAAACTAATATATTTGTGTTTAGCTTCACTTTGTATCAAATTCCGTTTCAGTCACCACATGCTGGTTTCAAATCCAACTGTGGGCTCAATAGAGCTCTCACAGCCATGTCTAACCTGTCTCCTTCAACGCTGGCCCTCGTAGTTAATGGAAGAAGCCCACCAGTAAGACGTGCCAAGAAGAACACATGCTATATTTCTTATGTCCACTAGAGAGGCGACAATGTCTTGCGCAGGGACAGACATAAACAAACATGATTCGGAGAGCTCTACAGAGGTCACGAGGGTGATGACTGAAACAGTGAACCTCAACAACAGTACAGCTAACTCTCCTATTGTTTAACCATACCAAGTATTCAGATGCCAACATGGGAGTTCATATTTGCCAACTTTTTTTTTTTTCTGTGGGTTTCAGTAAATGTGTCCATGTACATACTGTAATAAATTAAACAAACAGTTTAATAGTAAAACAGGAAAGACTTTTTTTGTTACTGTTTTATATTATTAGTCATAGTTAAGAGTTACAGGTGAAATTAAACATAAACAGATAGAAGGGTATACAGATAGATAGACGTGTTGGACTGGTGATACATGCAAGTGCCCCTTTCATTACGAATTGCATGCCAGTCGAGCACCACACTGAAATCATTTTCATGTAATGATATTTTCACAATCTCTGCAAGCCTTTTCTGCTGTGCTGACGCTGTGGAAGTTTACTAATGCGTCTGGTCAAACAGAGGAGCCACACTAATGTGGCTATCATACAGGACCACCTGTGCCCCAGAAAAGGATCACTGCTTGTAATTGAAACCATGTGAGGACCTGAAAGATGACTTTCTATTGATAGAAGTACAGAAAAATCAAGTGAAAACATTGAAAAATCAAGCCGTGGTTACGCCATCATAAAAGACGACGTGCACAGGACTTTGATTTAATGTTATTTATTTATTTTTTAATATTGCAATTCAAGAAACATGGGTTCCCTCAGTGTGATCAGGTTCTCAGAACATTGGCTGTTTAACGCAGGAAGTGAAGCACAGCAATCAGATCTTCCCTCAGCGTTCCAACGAGCTGAGGATATCGCACTAAGCAGGGAAACAGAGGTCTAGTATGTGAACTAAATTCTGACAACCCATATCCTAGTTAATCAAAGGCAGGCAGGCTAGATATGTACTAACAGGAAGTCGCTTGTGGGAAGCGCTTTATTGTTTATTCTGAGAGAAGGAAGAAAAGGTACAAATACAGGGAAGCTTACTATGTACTGTGCAGTTTCATTCAGAAAGTGTTTTGTAAAAGGAAGCCCTTTTATTTATATCATTTTCAGTTGGCTTGCCAACAAGCAGTTGACTAATACAGTATGCGCTTGCCTGTGCATGGTATTCTTACAGAGAAAGGTTTCTCACCATTGTCTGTCATTATGTCTTTCCTGTTTGTAGTAACAATGTTGCATAAAGATAAACCAGCATTTGAAACTCTGTGTAATGTTAAAGAGTAAGAACGGGGTCCCTAAAAGTCTACCGTCACACGTGCCCACCTGTTGCTACAACTGTTTAAATAACGTACCTGTAATTGAATTTTTCATTTTTAACATCCTGACGACTTTTTACACTTATAATTTTTAAGTCTTATCAAAGCTCTTTTCAAAATGTCCGCTCTAGTGCACTGGGGTTTGAGATCTGTCCTCTAAATCGTTGCTGGAAGAGAGATTATAAAATTAAAAAAAAACGTAAGTGCTCTGACTTTCCTATTCCGTACCACATCATAGATAGATCTTGCTGTGTTACTGACAATGTGGGCAATAATCCTTACACTATCAGTGCACTAGAGCAGCCATTGTGAAAAAAGCTTTGAAACAGACTTTAATGGTATAAGTGTAAAAAGTTGTCAGGATGTTAAGAATAAAAAGAACATGGGAGGTACGCTATTTAAACAGTAGTAACAGATGGGGGTGCAGGACGCTGCCGTTTTCAGAACCCTGCTACTTACTCTTTAAGTCAGCCTTGCTAAAGACACATAGCTAAGCCTGTTGCATAAAGCTGTCTTACTTTAGACCAGTCTAACCTAGCCAAAACACAGGTTGCATTCTGAGTAATGTATGACACTGATCGAAAGGGGAAAGTGGCCGATGTTGTTAGGAAAGAAAGGTGTATGCAGTTTACCACAGCTAAAAATCTATGTCTTTTATAGACTGTTAAGATGTAGCAAACAGGTAGAACTGGTTGTGTTTTTGTGAACAAAGCCATAGAATCATCTGTGGCACAGCTTAATGTTCTCCAGCATTGCCCATGTATACACTCTGCAATGTAATGCGCTGGTATTCTGTTTCCAACCCTATCATTAATTCCAGTTTTCATTTCCCACAGGGATTTAAACTACAATAATCTGGATGAATTTCCAACTGCCATCAAAGCCTTGATAAATCTTAAGGAACTGTAAGTATTTACAATATTAATGAAACCATTTCACTGGCATTTATTATTAAAAAAAGAAGGAAAAAAAACTAAACAATTGCATTCGTAGATATGAAAAGTGATAATTTTGCGTTTTATTGTTTATTTGTTTGTTTGTTTGTTTTAGTGGTTTTCATAGCAACAACATTAAGTCGATCCCAGAAAGAGCTTTTATGGAAAACCCTTCTCTCATATCAATGTAAGTTCTAAAGTGATTGGATTTCTTGTTAATAAAATGAATGTCCTGGCAGTTGCATATTCTTTGCTGTGGATTCCATGGGGAATGCCACATTTAACAGGCACTCCTGTCGATTTGTGAGGCACAATCAACAGGGACTGCAAACCCTACTGGCCAAGTGCCCGGTGAGCTCAAGCCTCAGTGGTGGGGCAGTGTCATTGGACAGTCTGAATTTGTGACAAAAACGGGGGTAAAATAATTGGGCATTTTGCATTTAAAAAAAAAAAAGTAATTTAATAAGAAACAAGCTTATGCATTTATCATGACGTGACATTATATGGACCCTTACATGCAGATGGTATAAGCATATGGGTTTTAATTGTAGTTTATAATCAGTAACACAACTCATCTGTGACATAAATGTATAAATGGTTTCTTTTTTATAGTTTATTGATGGTTTCACTGGTAGCTTTAAATGTTTTTGCGTCAATCACACTTCAAATATGAAAGCTTGTTACATTTCTGGCTATTTATGGATGCCTGATAGAACAAACGATCTATATTCATATAGTTGTTCATATGAGGAGCTACAAGTTGCTTATACTCTTCCACTGTATGTTAGGAACCTCTGGAAAAGTACACCAGCTTTCACATCATTGTATAGAGGTAATGACTGAGATCACTGAGTTCAGAGACTTAAACTGAAACTGGTTTCAGTGCCAGCAGGACCTGGTTCTATTAGCAGAACAGGCGGCAGACTTTATATTACTCATCTGAATACTGGACTTGATTACATATGAACTACTGTACTGAAACAGAGATACGTTGCCCTTGAACAATCTTCATTAGATGATGTGTTTTACACAAACTAGCCAACTGCACCCTGCATTTTAAACATAGCTACTCATAAGTAATTCATTGAACTCTTCTTTATTGACAGATTTTTCTATGACAACCCTATCCAGTTTGTTGGAAAATCTGCTTTCCAGCACTTACCCGAACTGAGAACGCTGTAAGATCCTTGTCCACTTCCTCTCAGCGTTTATTTTCACTCCTCTTTTGAGATTAATCGGAGCCTCGATTAGTGGCTCCGTGTTGCACATCCTGCTTACTAACTGCGTCCATCTCCCACTTTTGTTTTTGTAACTTCAGGTCACTAAACGGAGCCACAGAAATCACTGAGTTTCCTGACCTCACAGGGACCAAGAGTCTGGAGAGCCTGTAAGTTCTCGGCCACTAAAGTCTGATTCATGTGGCTTTTAGAAACTGTCAAGGACCCATGTCCGTGACGTAACACTCTTATTTGAATTTCATCAGGACCCTGACCGGGGCGCGGATAAGCGCTCTTCCCGCAGAGATGTGCGAGCAGTTACCGAACCTTCAAGTTCTGTAAGTCATATCGTGGCATTGTTTCCAACCACTGCAATGTCTTTTTTTTTTTTTAACCCTGCAGTAACAGGCTAATGGCTCTTTTCAATTGTCAGCATTTGCAGGGTATCCTGCTTTGGGCACTTAGTTTCCTTATAAAAACATCTCCTGTGCAACGTCTATAATAAGCATGGCAAAACCAAGGAAGGAAATACTTAGCCAGTTGGGCCCAACACTGCCAAGAGCTGGTGTGCTCAAAGTCAAGTAACAGTAAGAGTTATTTAGATGTGCCAAGGCGTGACTTTAAGCATGGCAATTCCTTGGAGCCATATTTATTAATATAGGCACACAACATTTCGGAAACATTTCAGACCACCAGGAATAAAAACTGTTTAGTTTTTTTTGGCCAAATAGATGTTTTTAATCTTTTTCATTAATAAAAACAAAAGCTAAAAGTATCCACCATGTCAGATATTAATACACTTGACATAGTAATAGGTAATTAAATCATAACACACATCATTTGAAATACTAAACTGAACGCACCACCATTCAAAAGTTGACCTGGGGCGAGGCTAACGCTCCCCTCTGACTTGGTGTTGGTTATATGTCTCTTATACCCCTTTTGAATGAGCCTCGCCATTCTTGCTTCCATGTTACTGCCTTGTCAGTTCTATTTTAAACACACACACACACTTTGCTTTGTAAATATGCCAAACAAAACATTGTGCACTTTAAAATTGCGCATGTGTTGGATCCGCTGCTGTTGAATTAAAATATACATCAGCACAGAATTCTTTCTGGGGTAACAGCATGGGGGATAGCAAGACACACGCAACATACTGGAATAAGCCTTCCTCCACCACGCTTTTTATAGATCTAAATGGGGTAAACAGTCCAGAGGTTTTGGACCTGCAGTACACACTAGTCATAAAAAAAAAATACACAACAAACCTTGACGCATGGCTCGGTCTGTACTGCAAGTAAATTCTAAAATGTTCTGTGTTTTGTGTTTGCATATCATTCTTTTTAGTTAGAGGACCAAAAAGACAAGGTTACCTAAACAAACCAATCTCTCCTGTCTTCTCTGCAGAGATCTGTCTTACAACCTGATTCAGGACCTGCCCACTTTTAATGGTTGTGAAAGGCTCCAGAAAATGTAAGTTAAAAAGAAAATATATATATATATATATATATATATGTATATATATATATAATATATATATATATATAGTATATATATATATATATATTTATTGAAACACGAACATAGTGAAGAGGGTTCAACTTTTTACATGAAATTTACAAAATTTGTGTTAAAAAAAAAAAAAAAAAAAACATCAAAAATCACAAGTGACTTTATTTGCTACTTTGTTTTGGTTTCCAGTGACCTACAGCACAACGAAATTCAAGAAATCCAGACCAACACGTTTCAGCACCTGACTGCTCTGAGATCGCTGTAAGTACCACTTGCTGACTGTAAACTGCAGGGTGTGCTGGAATACTTCTGGCAGTAAAACTGCCTTATAATATCCAATAACAAACCATGCATCTGCATAGGAGGGCAGAGATGCCAAGTACAATAAGCGCCTAAGAAAATATACAAAGAGGAGGAGGCCATTCGGCCCATCAGTGCTCACCCAGTTCCTAGTCAACTCTCTGGCTGTCAATCATTCAGCATCAGCAACATGGCCAGTTAACCCATTCCTTACCCTTGCTACTCTGTGTAAGGAAGAGGCTCCTACCCTTAGTTATACGTGTGTTTGAGGCTAAATGAATTCAGATCCATCATCTTTGCAGCGTATTCCTTTAGGCCATGGGATTAGTCTGGTTGCTGTTCGCTGGACTCTCTCAGTGGCTACAGTGCCCTATTGGTAACGTAGGTAAAAGGGCAGTCTCTCCTGTGTCCTGTGCCTGCACTTGTCAGTCTTGATAAACTCTTGACATGGATGGTGTGGTTCGTATTATAAACCTAACATAAATTAAAAACATCTGCATTTCTTCAACTCATAATAAAAAAAGACCACTCATGGTGCCCCGTTCACAAAACTTTAAGGAATGATTTAAGAAATGTTTTATTAAGGATAGTAAAATGCAAGAAGGAAATGAAATGTAGCCTTCAAAATACAAGTGGAAGCATGCATGTGCTTGCAGTGCAATACCGGTATATATATGTGAGGCTACAAATAGGGTACCAGGGCCATTCATCCATCAATGGAAGGTTAATTGAGGCCTCATATGTGAAATGAACACGCTTGCTTGCTTTGGAAGATGAGTCAGGACGTGATTTGGCAGCCAGGATACAGAAAACGAAACCTACACACATCTAATAATCTGAGACCCAAATCGCAACGTTTACACTCAAATGGGATCCGTTTTAGTTACAAGATGATCACAGTTTATATGCCAGTTACTGAGGAGATCTCCACCTGTGCATTTTAGGGATTGCTGGCCTACATGGGTCTATATATACACTGCTTGTTTTACTCTGGTATGTGTAATCACCAGCAATACACTTTATTCTGTTGAACATGTTATATTATTGTTTCTGTCATTTGGAAGTTTACTTGAGGATAGTAGGGGAGTAATTGTCAAGCTTTTGTTGTTTCACTCTATTTTTGAGGTATGACTGTGACCAGAACTAAAATGTACCAGAGGTTAAGAGTTAATATGTATTATTTATTTGCACCAGAAGGCATACTGAGAGACGCAAAAAATGCCCTGTTGGCCGCTGCCAGGGCACTCTTATTCAGGATGACACGCTAACAATAAAACAAACAACAGTACATTTACGAAGCAAAAAATAATTGCACACATTTCTAGCCTTGACAGTTAAGAGTTCCCATATGAACAAATGTTATTGTATATTACAGCCCTGCCAAAATACCAGGGCAACAACAGTCTCTGGGTTAGGGTTAGTGTACAATAATAGATTGGAATTTTCTGGTTGAAATCATTTTGATTTACTTAGGTCAGGATAAAGATAATTTTATTAATGCATATGTGAAAAAAATATTTCTGAAAAGAGTCTTACATTTAGAAATCTCAAGTACTGTGTCCCGCAATCATGGGATCTGTTTTAATGATCTCAACAGAGGCAGATATTAATAAATACAGTAAAATATCTAATTTTAACATCACTACATACAATGAAGATTCTGTGAAAAGTGGGTCAGTGTCACTCCTGTGGGAAGCACCAGTAGGATTAATTAATTAAAGTACTGCAAAATCAGGGGTTTTAGTGTATTGACCCCATTGTGACATATTACTATGTTTGTGGTGGTTGAGGCAAAGGTTAGAGAACTCACGACATCAAGCGCTTCCAATACCAGGTGAGATCATCAATCAAATGGCTAGTATCTTATTTGTCCTTCGATAAACGATATGCCTAACGATCGGCAAGGAAAGGATTTATATTTTACCCCAATCCATCACATCCCCGCTGTGGGTCAGCCTCCACCTGCATTTTGGCTTCATCTAACAGGGGAGGGCAGCTAACCTGCCCCCCTGCCCATGGCTTCCCCTTGGTCAGCCTCTCCACTTATCTGTGAACTAATTTATGGGCCGGGTAAAGACCATAGAATGTAGTGCAAAATATGTATAATGTAGTGGTGTTGTTCAGTCTATGTTTTAATAAATAACCTAAGATTAGTCTTATCGGGGTCTGTGAGCACTTTTTATGAATCACATTAATAAGCTGCATTGCTATTTTAATATTTATTCACAGTGACCTGGCTTGGAACAAGTTATGTGCAGTTCATCCCAATGGATTCTCCCATCTGCCTTCGTTAATCAAGCTGTAAGTATCGGTAGTACTTCCTAGCGATGGCTTCAGTTTGCTTCTTTGTGAATACTGAACATGCCACTAATCTGCTGATCACTGTCGTTCCACTTCTACAGGGATCTCTCATCTAACCTCCTCTCCTCTCTTCCTGTCACTGGACTGCACGGATTAACACACCTTAAATTAGCAGGCAACACAGACCTCCAGGAGCTATTATCTGCGGAAAACTTTCCAAAACTGAGGTAATGGATTACAACGCAATGTTTTCTTTCATTTATTTGTTAAATTAAAAGGTATTACGAATAATAGATTTTTGCCGTTGCTTATCTGTTTTCAATCAGAGATTAAGCACTTGGATAATTTCCTTTGCTGTGTTTTGTAAAAAAAACACCAATTAACTATCAATTAATATGGGGAGGCAGTGCGGTCCAGTGGTTAAAGTCCAGGCTTTGTAACCAGAAGGTCAAATCCCACCTCTGCCACTGTGTGACCCTGAGCAAGTCACTTAATCTCCTTGTGCTCCATCCTGCGGATGAGATGTTAAATCAATGTCTTATTGTAAGTGACTCTGCATATAATGCACTGTTGACAGCCTACCTCTGTAAAGCGCTTTGTGATGCTGGTCCACTATGAAAGGCGCTATATAAAAATAAAGATATTATTATTATATATTATTTCTTATATAGTGCCCTTTTGTGATAAATTGCCTAAAATAACATAAAATAAATAAGACAGAACAATTTAGAGAAATATTAAAAGATACAGTGTATAAAGAGACCCCATAGTCTTCACTGCTGTGTAAACATGTGAATTCCTCACTGTGATCACAGTCGAATTTGCACCTCTGTTCATTTCTCAAGTGTTTCTTTTTCTCTTCACAGGGTTATGGAGATGCCGTACGCTTTCCAGTGCTGTGCATTCGTATCCTGTGAAAACCACAACAAAATGTCCAATCCTTGGGACAAAGACGAGACCCGTAGCACCGACCACTTTGTCAAGAAGGACAGCGGCATTCTGCTCAGTCAGGGTGTGTTAATGCTCACTATTTTAATAGAGTCTAAAATACTTCCCTGTAACAGACAACAGCGATAATAATAATAAAACATTGTGGAATGTGTGTCTTCTACTGAAGACAAAATCCAGGTGGGACCCGTACTCGAAGTTCATTGCTTTGAAGCCTAAATGAGAAAAGTGCAGGAAAAAAAAAAAAAAACAGAAACAGAAACCATCCCTTAGGCAAATGTAATTCGTAAAACCTGTTGTTTTTGTTTCCAGAAGAACATGACTTTGAGGACTTCCTTCTTGACTTTGAAGAAGACCCAAAAGCTCACCACTCTGTCCAGTGCACCCCAGCACCAGGTAATGTAAGCTCTCTAGCACCAATTCGGTGTGTCCTCCCATCTTAGCAGAAAGCATGCTATATCATGTCATTTGTATGTGAATAGTCAAAGCAGCTCTACTTACACGTCATTGTCAAACAAAAGCAATCTAAATGTTAGAAACATAAGCAGTTCCGTGTAAATGGCTTGTTCCATAAGGAGATGCTGTAAAACGCTTGTGCTGTATTTTGTATTCCAGGTCCGTTCCGGCCCTGTGATCACCTGTTTGGCAGCTGGTTAATTCGCACCGGAGTGTGGATTATAGTGGTGCTGTCACTTGTGTGCAATGGTCTGGTGGCTGTAACTGTCTTCGTTTCACCAACCTACATATCTCCAGCTAAGCACCTCATAGGGCTGCTTGCAGTTGTCAACAGCCTAATGGGGCTTTCAAGTGGTGTCCTGGCTGTCGTCGATGCCTTAACCTTCGGCAGCTTTGCCAAATACGGGGCGTGGTGGGAAAGCGGAATTGGCTGCAGGATCACAGGGTTCATGTCAGTCTTCAGCTCTGAGACGTGCACCTTTTTACTGACGACCGCTGCGCTGGAACGTGGCCTCTCCATAAAGTGCGCCAAAAAACTGGAGTCCAAGTCCACCAAGAGCAACGTCAAGATCGTTTCCGCTTTCTGCTTCATCCTGGCTTTGGCCATCACTGTCCTGCCCCTGCTCCACGTGGGCGAGTACGGGATCTCCTCCCTGTGTTTGCCTTTGCCTTTCGGGGAGCCATCTAGCCTGGGCTTCATGGTGGCCTTGGTTCTGCTCAACTCGCTCTGCTATTTCGTGATGACCGTCACCTACACCAGGCTGTACTGCAGCCTGGAGAAGGGCGAGCTGGACAACTTCTGGGACTGCTCCATGATCAAGCACGTGGCCTGGCTGCTCTTCGCAAACTGCTTCCTTTACTTCCCCGTCGCCTTCCTGTCCTTCTCCTCCCTGCTCAACCTGTCCTTCATCAGCCCCGAAGTGATCAAGTCCATCCTCCTGGTCATTGTCCCACTTCCGGCCTGCCTGAACCCCTTGCTTTACATGTTGTTCAACCCGCACTTCAAGGAGGACCTCGGCATCCTGCTAAAGCAGACGCAGCTGTTAAATAAATCCAAGCAGAGCAGCTTGGTCTCCTTGAACTCAGAGGATGCAGAGAAGCAGTCTTGCGACTCCACCCAGGCGCTGGTCACCTTCACAAGGTCAGAAAACCCAGGTGATGCACCAGAGAGCAAGTCTGTCTCGTCTGCCTCCCAGATCATTGAAGCTTGCCACTCCCAATCAGCAGCGTCTGTTCCCTGCCACTAGAAAAAAAACATGAATATCCTGTAGCTGTCGTTGCTATCTGACTTTATCTTTGGGATTAAAAACTCATTGTAGGTTCCTCAATAAATCTGTGAAAGCTGCCAGACCATGCACTCAGTAAGTTAACATGACGTAACAAGTCTTTTTGCAACATTTTTACACCAGTTAACAGACCAGTGCTTCTCAGATCTGGTCTGCCAAGATTATGAACCGTTACACCTCAGTCCTCAATACCCATTTTGAATTGACATTGCTTTCCCATGAACAAAATACAGCTCACAGAATCTTGGACATTAGCTAATACGTGGCAATTATTCTGTGTAGCTGCAATGCAAATAAGAGCCTGGAGGTTGAAACACAAGCCAGGGCTTGTAAGGCTTGTAAGGTGATCCTTGAGAACTGCTGCTGAGAAGAGCACTGCGCACTGTGGACTAATTACCAACATTATTGCTGCCTGCCTGCCTGCCTGCCTGCCTGCCTGTCTCTCTCTCTCTCTCTCTCTGTCTGCTCAGAACTACAGAGGCTCAGCTGGGTTTGCTAGACATGGGCTTATATCTTTGTGATGTTTTCTATTTCCTCTGCTGTTCTTCAGCCCATGTACGGTACATTTCATTGTAGCAACTTAGCTCTGTATGTTTCATATTAACTTACCTACACCCTGGAAACACTCCTGAACACTTATATGAGACTTACGTCTACCCTAAACCAAAACTTCCTAAGGCTTGGACTCACAACCAACCTCCATTCCAAAGGCACTTGTCTGAACCTTCATTGTAGCTTTGTACTGGAACGTACACAGCACGTGCGAACATGCTGTACAGCATTGTACAACATTCAAATAAATGTTACCTTTGTAAAAGTGCAGCGCAGTGTAATAAAGCAGATAAAAGTAAGTTAAATCATACATAAGCATTGTCAGACCCATAGAGGTATGGTAAAGCCTATATAAAATAAAAACAAGACAAACCATGGTAAATGTAAAGGTCCTTACATTCGTGTTCTGATGTGTACTCAATCAAGGAGTTTATTCTTCAGCTCGACAAAAACAATTCAGGACTGAAAGGGTTACCATGGCATGAAGTAAGACCCTATTTTCTATTCTGATGCATGTCTGATCAGTGCAACTAAACCTCTATACGGTACTATCAAATATACTGGCAAACCGAATTTTACAATCATACAGAACATGCTGGTCTTGCTTTGTTTAACAGGGTAAAAAAAAAACACCTCTATTACTGTAACAAGCTCTATACTGTCCTATGTAAGGTAACTGGTGTGTTTTTTTTTTTTTTATACTTGCTCTTTACAATGTAAGTTTTTTTTTTCATCTCTTACTTCACTGCAATTCAGTTGGTAAGCTTTAGTATTGATTTGAAGTTCGGTGTGTTTGAACAGTATATGAAGTTATGTCTATATGTTGAGTTTGGTTATTTGTAAGTGGCAATGAACAATGAAGACTTGACACTTGAATAAATCCCAAATTAAATGCTACCAGTATGTTTCTAAAGAAAATGTATATATATATATATATATAATATATATAAAAAAAAAGATCTATTCACAAAGCTGTAGCTCAAGCCAAGCTGAGCAGAGCACTTTTCCTCTTGCTGTGCCACAGTGTAAATGGTAACTTACATCCCTCTGCCAAAACTCTGCTTTACAGCTGCACTCAGAGAGCAGACTGCTCTTTCAAAGTGCTTTTAACTTTTCTAGAAAAAAACCTAGAATACATTAGTTAACATAACTGTGAAATCTCATACCCATACCAAGAGGGTCTTTGATAGCAATTGGCAAGTTCACTGCCTTTTACCAGTCTTCATTTTTCATGAAACTTTCCATCCTGTTTGTCAGAAAGAATCACTTGTTCAATGTATATAAATATACATCTCATGATTCTGTCACTATTACCAATTGTGCATGTGATAACAAATTGTCTTTTATTTTTAAGTTTCTGTTTGTGAAGCACAGCCTACGTAGGTCAACAAGTTTGATACATCAAAAACAGTGTCTGTTTCTTTAAATGCGTTTAGATATGAATTTTAAATGATAATCAGATTCTTGATTTGGATGCAAAACTATTTTTTTTATGATTTAGGGGTCTTTAAGAAAAGAAAAAGGTGTATAAATAGTGTTGTATTTATATAAAAAAAAAAAAAAAAGAAACTGGACTATAATGCAGTTTTAGCTTTCCGCATGTGCTATAGATTATGCGATTGATCCCAGCTCCAGTCTCACAACATCACCACCTGCATTGTTTGTAAATACTATATGTAAATTTGTAGTCGCTGTAAATATTAATGCATATCAGCTTTTCTATTGGAGTGTTAAGTGTATGTTTATTTGTAATAAACAATTCACCAAATGCTTGCCTTCTGTGGTGTTTCATACCATACTATGGGGACATGATGTTCAGCTTTCCCTTATCAAGTTGAAACTGCCCCTGCACTTTAACAGTCCCTGTCTGAGTGCTCCTGGGTTCTGTTGCTCTAGTATTAAGCTATTTTATTCACATTTTTTTCTAAATCTGCTTTTGAATTTATATCACCTGGTCTATATTTATACAGACAGAGGCAGTAGGTTGGGGCTGGCAGAGTAGAAAGGACACACAGTCACATGAATTAAATGAGGAGGTCTGGAGTGTCCAGATATTCTCCAGACAAACTCACAACTAAAGCAACCTCAAAGCCAGACAGATTTAGAGAACAAATAACTTCACATTGTAGTAACAAACCCTATAGCCTCTCGAAATGACAGCCAAGCATCCTACAGTAGAAAGAGTAGTGGAAAGAAAACCAATAAGAAGATTTGAAACTGACAGCCCCTCCTTCATGTTGGTATTTCATCTGCCCGCTGAGGGGGGGCTGGAGAATGATCCTGTTCAGAGTAAATACTTAACTGGGTGTCGTTTGCCTTGTCCCACATTTTCAATAACACAGAGGGTTGGATTCTCAAAGCTAACCACTCCAAATCACCAGAACTGCAATTTTTATCTGAAAGAAAAAAATAATAAAAAAAATAATGATTCTAAACAAATAGGAAAAGAAAGAATACTTAACAAGTTTAACAGTTTTTGTTGCATCTGGTTTGATAATTTTATTGGGTGTGTTTCTCCTTTCTGAAAAAAAAAAAAAAGTGCACAGGACAATTTGAAGTACATAGCTTTGAGAGTTAAGTACAAGCTCAGAGTGTGTTAAATGTGGTTCACATTGGTAAGCGACTTTCTGTCTGAAAAAGGAACCATGGGTACAAATGAGCACGGACGAGAGGGATGCCTTATAGTGTTACACTGAGACTTTAAAGTGTAGAAGCCGCACTAGATGAGGAGAGCGGTTTTAGTGCTACTGAAGCAGATAAATGAGTCACATATTAATCACAGGAGGCTGATTGCAACCAAGCTTATTGATGTTTGAAATGTGAAAAAAACGCACATGTTGGACCCTAAGCCTGTGAGCGATTGTGATTATTCATGTAAGTCCCTGGAGGAAGCTTTGCACATCATCACCCAAGCGTGGCCTCATTCCAACTGCTGATTAGAAACTGCTGGCCTTTAAACCGAAGCATCAACATACATTTCAATCAGATCTCTGCACTGGAGAGATTATTACAGTCCTGTTTGGCAATGCACCCTGCATAAGAAACAAAAAACAAAATCCAAAATTGTTTATGTGCATAAACGTCAGTACTCAGCCCACAGCTAATCTCTGGTTACGTCATTTAAACAAACCTATGTTGAAAGAAAATTATAGTTTCAGCAGAGTGTAAATAAAACAATGTATATGTTATGGGAAGCTTTAGGGATTAGGCCTATTAGATATCACTGATTCATCCATTCCATTTAGGGTTCCTCAGTTGTTTCCAGAATAATGTAAATGGCTTCATCATGACATACGTCTTGTTTGCTTTCATTCTACGTGGTGTAGGGTTCTATAGGGCCAGTATGTATTTATTTCTCGTTTGCTCTATGTGTGTGGCTTTAAGTTTGCTTTGAGATTGGAGCACACTGTATAATGATAATGGGAATGTAATGTGCACCAACCTAAAATGTTACCGTAAACTGACCTTATTTACCAAAGAAACATTCATTATTCAATTACCAGGCAACAGAGCACTTATTTTGGGGATTTCCTTATTGACAACGTGGTTTTGCAATTAACAACACAGGAACTCGAAACAAAACAAGCAAAGATTTGTTGGAATGGACAAACAACAAAAAACAAACTCCTCTGACATTAATCAGCAACAACAATGTCTAACTAAAGCCAAACACGGTGGGCTACGTGAGTAATGTGTTTACTGAACAGGGAGGTTTTCACTATAGGATAATGTGCGTATTTAAGTGGGAATTGAGGTTCAGATAAACGCGTTAGTTCATTTGGCAATGGAAACAGAAACGAAACAAAACAAATCAATTGCAATTTTCCATAGATTAGAGGGGAGGTACTCTGCAAAACTCAGACAGCTGTTTGCGCTTCATTAGATTTGATACCCTCACCACACACAGTCTTACTCAAGATGTGGGATGACCTCCCGCAACACAGTTCAGGGTGAAATACTGATCAGACTGCGTCATTGCGACGAGCGCAGCAATGGAACCAGATTGAATCTAAAAATATAGAGAGCTGATTACAGCAGTAAACAAATTTTACTATAGCAGGAAACTATTTTACCGCAGATGCGATCTCATCCGGGTGTGGGTAATAGGCTGATGTTACACTTTTGAATTTGGAAAATCAACGAGACAAAAAAAAACATTTTGTTGTTGTTGTTGTTTGTTGTTTAAAGGAAAAAAGAAAATAAAACAGGCGCCATACAAACATCCGCATCAGTGCTCTCCCGACCCTTTCTTTTCCTGGCTGCGATTGTACTGAATTGTCAGGTGGTTTGTGTGCTATTATAGGGTCCAAAACCCCTCACAATGAAACAAGGACCCCCTTTTTAAAATTGAATGTACAGTAGTCTATATGAAGTTCAAACAAACTGTTTGAAATAAACCATGTGCTTGTTATATCATTCTTTTGACTGAGTCGTAAACAAAAAGAAGAAATTATAACAACCTCCACTTCCTGTCACCTGTCAAACCGACGGGTATTGTCAAGACTCCTCAAATCGTACTGTGAGTGCTCTCACCCTTCATCAGTGAATCCAGCAGGAAGTGTATCGTTACTGTCTGTAAAAAGACAGAACACTGTTGGGATCCAGGGCATCTTCCATTTGTGGGTTCATAATTAATTCATTAATTAACTCATCTTTCTAAAAAAAAGTGTTAGAAGTATAATAAAGCTGTAATTATTTTGAAGAATGCAGCACTGCTGAAAGCTGAATAAAGTATGGAGATGGAGTAAAATCCGGAACTAGACGGAACGGCCCGGGACGGTACTTTAATTAATTCAGTTGCATTAAAAAGCAGCATAGAAGGTTCCACACACGTGAGGATAATATATTAGCAATCAAAACCTATTAATAATGCGCCCTCATTAACCCGCCCGGAACACTGGCGGGCTGCACAGAGTATGAACAACATAACACTGCTGAAAAAAACAAGACAAAACACCGAATCCACCTTTAACTGTCCAGTCCGGGTAATAAAAACGTATTTAATTTGTTTTTATATGCTCTTCAGTATTCTATCTATCTATCTGTCTATATATATGTGTGTGTGTGTGTGTGTGTGTGTGTGTGTGTGTGTGTATATATATATATATATATATATATATATATATATGTGTGTGTGTGTGTGTGTGTGTGTGTGTGTGTGTGTGTGTGTGTGTGTATATATATATATATATATATATATATGTGTGTGTGTGTGTGTGTGTGTATATATATATATATATATGTGTGTGTGTATATATATATATATATATATATATATATATATATATATATATATAGCTGCAACAGTTTAACAACATTTATTTTTTGCACAACTTTTTTTGGTTCTTCTTACAATGATTAAAAAAATGTCTTTAAATGTAGGCTATTTAACATATTTATATATGTGTGTGTGTGTGTGTGTGTGTGATATAACATGGATACAATGAAAACAGTGCAAAGGCAAGCAAACACGCTGCGCTACAATGATCTAGTTTACAACATGTAACGAAAAATGAGCAAACAAAGAAAAATAGTTTAGATTTTGATATTACACAGGGTGACTTCAAATACACAAACCTTGATGCTGTTCCCATTTAAAAAAAAAAATCGTTTTTATATGTTGCGTCGTATGCCTACATAAATAAGTAAAATAAATAGAATAATCAAAGAGTTTGTTTCGTTTTTATGTCTGTGTTTAATATGGGAACGTCTTGTCTTTAGTGCTGTGTGTATGTGTCTGAATACGAGAGAGAAATGAAACAATGTATTTTGCTCTAAATGAGTTGAATATATTAATATATTAAACTAGGTAACAGTATAATGCCTGAGAAAGAACGACTGAACCCTTGAAATACTGTATCGAATTGAAGGATTTGGCTGAAACACCGTAACTAACAGACAAAACTAGTTAGTGCAATATGAGAATTTTATATAAAAGAGTGTAAGATTTTTAAATCTCACGAATATGTTTCAGAATATTCCCGGAAGGTATTAGTAATAATCAGACACATCATGCAAGTGTAGCCTATCAATCAACAAAACCTTTATTATTTAAGTTCCAGTACAGTACCAAACAATATTAAGCCACAGCAGTCAAAGCGTTATTACCCGTTGGGCACGGTCTCGAGTCTCTGTGTCAACAAGTTTTGTCTGTTAATTTTTTATAATTATTATTATTAATTAGTCGTTTTAGCAGACGCTTTTATCCAAAGCGACTAGGGGTGAACTATGCATCACAGTCACTTAAAACAGGACCTCGCGGTTTTACGTCTTAAGGACTGGGCACAAGGAGATTAAGCGATTTGCTCTGGGTCACACACACACACACACACAGTGTCAGTTAAGATTTGAACCGGGAACCACCTGGCATGAAGCCTTTGTCTTTAACCACTGGGCCACAGCACCCAAGCTCCAGCGAATAAATTAACCTTTTCAATGCTCGACTCTCGCTCTTTTGTGCAATTCTTAGCCGAGTCCATGACAATTCGTCCAATAATTACACTGTAGCCTACAATATTCTGTGCACAGAGCGAGCACAGCTATTAATGTAACAGGAGGAGTGAGGAGGAGGTGTTTTGGGCAGGGGTGTGCTGGGGGCTATTGGTGGTTGTTCGGGCGAGGGAGGGACGGAGGGAGGGAAGGAGCAATTACTGAATGACTGGATGGTGGGTGTGCGTGTGATTGTGGGGTTATCTGGGGTGTTTTACTGGGCTTTGTGGTGGCCGCCGGGGCTTACAAATAACTTTGTTTATTAGCTGCCTTAGTCTTTTATTTGCTCCCAGTTCCCTTTCCTTTTTTTTTTTTTTTTATTAATTTAATAAACACTGGCTTGAGACGTGTTGTAAAAAACAAAGAAACTGCGCCTCATTTGTACCCACAGAGGTTGTATGTTATATTAATGAAAACCCAATCTCATCATGTCCAACAAATACCACGTTAAAAATGCGATATAGTTTAATAATCCGACCTACATCTCACGCGTTTTACATTGCAATCTTAATATCACACATTTACTGCTGCCGCTTTTGCATCTCACTCGGTCTCATGAATCTATTTATTAGTGATGCATGGACCAAGAAGAGGCGCGTGGGAACCCAGGAGCAAGCTAATGATCGCTAGCCCCTATATTCTCATAATTCAGTCTACAACAACATCCAGAGTACCACAAACTTAGCAACACAACCATGAAAGGCTGTTTACAGAAGTCGTGACATTTTGTAGAAATGAGTACCGAGTTCTCAGCATACCACATTAACTATTAAACTGATTAGAAAGTAAAAATGCAGAATCTTACAAGTGGTTTCAAATAGCACCAGATAAAAGGTTCCACATCTAATCTTTTTTGCTCAATTTTGTTTACCTAAGAGTACAACACATCGTTGAAATTTGCTTCTGCTTAATCAGTAAAAACAAGATCTGGTCAATAACATGATATTATCTGTGGTCACTGAATCTGTAGGCACATGCAGTGTCCGATCCAGTACAGTATTAAAGTAGTGATCAGCGCCTCTTTGCAGGTGTTTCTATCAAGGCTGAAAAGTGTAGTGTGTAAAGTCTACTAGACAGTGAAAATCAAACAACATCCCCTCGGCTGAATACCCATTCTTGAATTTGCAGTAAATCAATTCATATGGATGCAGGGAATGGGCCAGCGACGTCACTAGAGATTCATGGATAGGGGGGCTAAGCCTCTTTTAGTGGGGTCTGGGCATACTCCCCCAGGATTTTTTTTAAAGCCCCCAAAACGTCTTTTCATCATGTATCTGCTGTGTTTTGACATGTATTGTTATTAAACTCATATTTACATAACTCGAGGCTTAATAGGTGATTAATCAGTTTAAGTTTTAATTTGTTTGTTTTGAACTGGTAAAATGTTCATTTCTCACCGGATTGGCCTTCGGCAGAGCTGCTCCCACTGCTTCTCTTGAAGAATTTCCGTATATTCATCTAATGTTAGTCGTTAGCTAGCCTACCGTTGAGAAATTGAGGATAATACAATGACATTGTGATCAACACTATGTCACCTTTTCTACACATGACCTGCTGATAATTGTTTTGCAATGGTCTACTGAATGAAAGCAACTGAGTATGAAAAGATATGTGCATGATGTTACGTCATCTGTCTCATGTACAGCCTGGCACAGATAGCAAAACTACATTCAACACAACGTTAATTAGATATCATCGCCACTTATGTCGAATTTAAAAGACACCGTTAACGTTACCGTTAGCTAGTAACTTACAGGCAGCCTCACATAAAAACGTACTGGTTAACAAAGCTTTGATTATGACCAAAATCTATAGTAGAGAATACTCTATCTCTGTTCTAACTTACCACAAATTCATATCGAACCCTATCTGCATGAATCCGTCCTGCCAGAGCCTTTTCCTGTCCGTTTACTGTTAGCTAGCAGTCTCAAGCCACAGCAGTAGCTAACGGCAACCACAGTGTCAGCTACAAGCAGGCCTGACAGTCACTAGCGCGTACAGCAGCCTCCCCCAGGTCCTAGTGCCCGCCCGGTGAAACGTTTAAAATGCGATGGAACGGTTGACGAAAAAAAAAAAGAAATCACAGAGAAAATATATTGACTGATATATTGATTCACAACTCAGCACTTTGATTTCCATAGGTGATTAGTTTTAAAATCTGGTTATACAAAATTAGTATTACATTTAAAATGAGTAATGAACAGCCATCTGTGTATACAGTATTTATAGTTAGTGTGCTTTATTCCCTGCAATAGAAGCAATGCTGATTTTAAGTGTCACTAGCCTCAATATGGGATGGTTTATAGGGATTTACCATATGTACATGCAATCAATTATACGATTTATACTCTGCTCAGAGACGTATCAGAATTGTGAACCATTTGTTGCCACTAATATGATGAATCTGTAATTAGAATGAATTACTGGTACCTTTCAATGTATTAAACATCAGAATTACAATACTCATCAAAACTATACAAAAGATAAAGTACCATATAGCCTTTTTCCTAATAACACATTACATCAATATACTAGAAATGTATATTGATCAATGTACATTTTGATACAGATAAGCACTTTTTAGGTGAAAAAACAAATTCTAGTGGAGGAAGGAACACAAAGTTCACAGATGTGTTAATCTGTAAAGACCAGGCAAGTTTTCACATCCAATTAAAGGGCCATGCTGTTTTGCCTAGATTGTTTAATGAATTATCTTGCTTTGTGGACATTTTTCACTCTGATCTAATCGTACTACATAATAAGTGCTTTACCATGTCTCATGTGCAACCTATTTAAAGAAATGTATTAAGCATGCTTCATTTTCCATTTGTCCATCTCCAAGGTATGCCAAGATTACACGTTCAAATTTGAAACAGAGCTGTATGGTACTGTTTTTTATCCAACACCCTTTATCAGATCTATTCATCTGACACAGTAGGGTACTACTTATCCTTTCCAGATGATGGTAAACAATATTTTGTGTGTGGGTGTGATCAAGTCCA
Source organism: Polyodon spathula (assembly GCF_017654505.1). Lineage (NCBI taxonomy): Eukaryota > Metazoa > Chordata > Actinopteri > Acipenseriformes > Polyodontidae > Polyodon > Polyodon spathula. Next base: position 47,310,917 of record NC_054541.1, on the reverse strand, counting down.
ATTATTTCCAGAGAGTATGTGGCTACATTTTCATTTTAGAAATGATGGGCACACAACAGCAGAATGAAGTGAAAGCATGGCCGTATTTAGATTTACCTGTTTGGAGCAGCTTAGATCATGCATTTTTGTGTCCTTATTTTGTATTCTGTTCAAGAACATTTACTGGTTTAAAACAACAGGGGTTCTACTGGAAAGCTTCCACATTAATTTCAGACTGAACTGTTCAGTCTCGGCTCCCTCTTGCCACTAGTATACCCATTCATTTCATCCCGTCTTTCTGCTGCCATGCTCAGAGATGTGTATTTTTCAAATGCACACGACACCCTTTATAAAATGTGTCACTGCACTGTCGGCTTAATCTCAGCACTAACCTACTGCCTCATCTAAAGGGTCCTTTGGGCAGTCCAAGATTAGTGCTATTCATGGCCTGCAATGTTATTTAATGTCTTTTCAAACATCTTTTCAGGTTTCCACTGGCAATTTTTTTAAAGTAATGAAATACAAAATGTGAAATAAATAAAAAGGCAGACAGACGGATTGTTTTTCTTAAATCATATATTGAAAAAAAGTTTAATATAAAACACATTCAAAGAAGAATACTACAAAGTAGTATTTAATACAAAACATTTGAAAGATAGTCATGGCTCTTCAATTTAAGGTTTTTTTCTTTTAATATATATATTTTTTTACAAAACAAGGATTGCACATCAACTTTACTTATTCTTAATATTTTTTGTTTTTGTTGTAATCATCCTCGGGCACCGATGCACTCAGGTGCATGGAATCAAGCACGTCACCCAGCAGCTTACAATAGGCGCTTACATTGTCATGGTTCAGTTGTCTGTGCAGCAGAGTCCCAGAATCAGAGAGAGCACCACTTCATTAGCTTTCCACTGGCAACTATTTCACATGCCAGTCCGCTTAAATGTGGCAACTACTTTCAACACAATACCTGCTGCTTGCTTTTGTTAAAATAAAAACCTGTAATAAAGAATCTTAACAAAAGCTTGTTTTTTCAAAAATTAAAAATTATATATATATATATAGATTATATATATAATATATAAGCTATATCTATATAGATATTCTGACAAAGTTTTATATTATAAATAAATATATATATATAAATTTATAAAAGAAAAATAATAAAAAAAAGACAAAGAGAAAATAAATTAAAACCACGTGTATCATTTTTGAAGAACCATACTTACGTACACGATGTAAGAAGATTCTACAAAGGGCCCAGATTTGGGCCAGTCAGGAGGAGTTAGTATTTCTTGACTGTCGGGCATCTGGTTTGGAAATGTTCCCTGGCTCCAGGAAAGAATACTGTATTGGGGAGTACTGACAGCTGGTTCAGTCTGCCTCTCGCAGACTTTACAACTTTTTATTTTTTATTTTTCTTGAGAGAATTATTCTCATTCGGATTTGGGGGACAGAAGACTAACGGTACCCCTGCGTCAGTGATCCTTTCCCTCTGGTCTGTTTGAGCTTAAATTTAGGAGCTCGTCTAGACTGACTCCAACCTCTTGGCATTTGGCAACAAGCTTTCTCAGGTTATCTGTTTTACCTCCTTCCGAAGCTTCAAACAGGAGTTGCTGCAACAAAAAAAACATGGAATGCACAAAGACCTTGTCAGCAAACCAGTAGCACATTAAAAGGATCACAATATATTAATACTTATTTAAAATTATTTATATTGGGGGAGGGGGGAAAAAGGGAAAATTTACATCTTTCCATAGTGTAGCACAAAGAGGTAGCTTCTGGAGAGCTTGTCGATAAAGGTGACGGGCCTGAAAGAGAGCAAATCAGACAGCGGGGCACAGTCAGTGCCACACAAACAGATCAATACCTTATTTTACAGTGTTAACAGGTTACAGAGGTGGACAGTGCAGCCCCTTTACAAAGGCACCCAGTGCAAGCTGCCTGTACCCTAAACTGCCACATTGTCCTAAACATGTAAAAGGGTAGGGTTACAGAACAGGTCTGAAGTATCTAATGTGAAAGGGGCCTTTAATCCAAGTCCAGACCAGCATCAAAATAATTTCAACCTAGTAAAAACTTAATTTAGCAATTAGCTCTTCTCATTGACGTTCCCGTTTAACAAAAATAAACAAATGGGAACATTGGCAAAGCTGCCCAAGTTCTTATTGACAACATGCGTACAACCCACACACATTGTGCATGTACTCTACCGCTTCAGAGACACAACATGCTTTCTTAAAATGCATTTCAGAGGGACTCAAGTATCAAGGAGTTAAACTGACAAAGCTGCATGACCAGATCCAACCTCTCGGTAAACCATGTTTCTTGCACCTCATTCCATAAATAAAATTAGCTTCATTTTATTTGTGGGACACATATGCCCCTTGTACCTTAAAAAGAAAATTAAAAATGTATATCTTCCATAGTTCACAAGCAGACACACACACAGATCAACTCACCTCTGCCAGCTCCTTCAGCTCTTTCTCAACAGCAATGGCACTGAGGGAAAACAAACACTAGATGTCAGCTGAACCCATTTGCTTAGCAATTGAAAAACAAATCTCTTTTTTTCCCCCTGCTTAACCCTTTGCAGTACATTTATTCAGCGCTTGTCAGGCGCTTCAGGTCCAATTATTTTCACATGGGCTGTTTATTTTACACGCACTGTTTAAAATAATTTTTTTGGCGTAAAACAGGTTTAAAAGGCACAATCGCAAAAGGACACTCAGTACTGCATCTCCAGCCAAGCCCCACCCCTTGTTTGCTGTATTTTTCACATACCTCTTTATAGACGTGAATACTGATAAATCCTCTCCTGATCACTCGTTTTATCACCAAACTCCTCAATAATGCGATCCAAGTCATTATTTTATTACTATAACATCTCAAAAAGCTCTGCAAATGTCTACGATATTCTTTGAGCGCTGGATGCAGAAGCAGCTATCTCCTTTGTTTATATCTGTGTTCAAGAGTCTGAGTCTCTTTTTTTGGCTTCATTCAGCTCCTACCGGTCTCACTCAGCCATTGAAAGGTTCTCTCAGCTTTTTCCGGAGAAAAAACGACCAGAGACCCGTGCTTTACGTCTTTTTGATGATGTCGGACAGGGTCTGCCATCAGACTGGAAAGGGAAAACTGTAATGTCGGGCCTGGTCTGACATAGGACTGCTAAGGGTTAATTACAATCACGTCACGGGGCTAGAGGAATGAAAAACATGCTTTGATGAACTAATTGAAATTCTCGTACATTTTCCAGATGGTCAAACACATTGGGGCGCTGCTGGTCAGAGTTCTGGCTTGGTGTTTCAGATGCTGAATGTTCCCATCATGCCATTCCTGCTGGAGCAGCCTAGAAAATAAAACATGTTAATTCAGCTACATCACAAATTTCAAACACAATAAATAAAACACAACCACCTGTGTATGTTGTGAAACAAAGCTTAAGGGAACAAAAACACACACTGTCACTATCTACCCCCACCTCCCCCAAAATAAAACAATGTTTACCCTTTTGATTCTAGAGCAACATTATAGACACCCTTTCAGATTGGATTGTGAAGACCACAGAGATGACAACACCTCCCCTTTTTAAAACAAAAAATAAGTGAGCTGGGTTATCGTTCTCCTACCATAAAAACAGTCAAAGGATGGAAAGCTGCCTTTCAGAGTACTGTAGATATGCACTTTTAGCACCCAAATCTGTCAGTACCTTAGTGCCAGGTCAATATTAGCTGGCATGACGTATCTGAATCTTTCCAGAGCCTTGGAATGTTGAGACTTAGGAAGGCAGCTCAGATAGAAGGATATGATCTGCGGAACACAAAGCAAACAATATGTAGAAGGGGAGGGTTAGGGAATCTGTCTAAAGTGCCGACTGCCATGTCTTTAGTCACAATACACTGGACAAAAGGAAGGTGTGAAAGGGACCTCCATAGCCAACTGGTCTGAAATGAATTAATGACCCGCCTCAAAATAATTTCCATTGGTCAACAAGGTTAAAACTTAAATTATGTAATTGGCATTACTAAACTTACAAAAAAGAATCAGAATATAATGACACCAATATGTAGGTTCTAATTGACAAAGACCACATCATAATAAAGCAAGTTTCTGAACAGATCAAGGCCAAAGATTCACTGCAGCTTACAGGTGACCACCAATATAAAGGTGGCCTCTGCTGATTCTTATTCATGTTTGAACAGCAATTTTTTCTTGCCGAGTCTCATGCCACAGACAACCTGATTTACTAAAACCAGCAGACAAGATTTTATATATACAGTACACCATCGCATATCCAACTCACTGTTCATTGCGGTATAGGCGGATGTGTGAAAATGTCGGATTTGTGAACATATATGGAAAATGACATTTACTCATGCACAAATAGGTTACTGGACAAAAATAAAGAGCAAACTGCTTTAAACATGGGGAAATACTTTAACTTTAAATGAAAGTAAATAAGATTAAGAATACATTGCTATGTGGTTATCAATATAAAACAAGAAGCTTTTTAAAAGAAATACAAACCAAGAGGTACTAAACGTACAGTAACTTACACTCGATGGCTTCTTAACTCTTAAAGTCCTTAATGCTTTTCTATTGAAATGATCTCTTTTTTGCAGCCATGTTAACCAATGAGCGGGAAGCACTAGCTGCGCTGCGGCTGCCTCCGGTGCTTTTGCAGCTGCAGTTTCTTGCCTTGGATACACAGCTGTCGTATTCTGTGATGCTGCTGAAAGCTCTTCAGTCAGCTAGTTAAAAAGCCTTCAAATATCGCCATCCAGCATAGTGTTTAACTGTTTGGCTTTATCGCTCAGAATTGGACCAGTTATTCGCATCCCTTCATTTCTCTATCAACGGGACCAGGTACTGCTGTGTCCAGTTGATCATCTTGAGCACTGAAATATTCTAGATTTGGTTCTGCCTTCTTAACAATCTGTCACAGTACTTTTGCCTATCCTAAAATCTTTTCCATAGTTTCTCCCTTCAAGTCTTGAAAGAATTTCCAATTTTTGTTGGACTGTTAAAAACAACACGCATTCTTTTTGTTGGTGTTGTGGATGATGCACATGCTGCTGAAGTCAGTACCCCTGTACTAAGTGTGGGCGGTTAACTGGTCAGGACGGTTACGTGACGGTCAGATGAAAAACGTACCTACCTATATGTACATCACACAAGCACACAATTAAAGGAAGCACAGCTTTGATATCAGAAATTCAAGCACAGGACTTTCCACATGTAATGCAAAGGCTTAATTTCTTAACCATCTGGACAAGACACTCAGTTCAACACAATAGGAATTTCTTTACCTTATTGTGAAACTCAAAGTTGGTCCAGTAATCTGCCGAGCTTAAAGGAATAATAAATCTCGTGGGGACTGTCACCAGGCATCTATGCACGAGATCTGTAAACATTTTGAAGTCTCGGTTCTTAGTTTTGGATCCAATGAGTTTACTACTAGTAAAAAGGAGATAACTGGAAAGAAAACAGGACTGTCAAGAGTTTTAGGCAACATACCAAAAATGACTGCGCTGCTACATTAACTACAACATGGGTCACTTTTTATTCATAAAACAAAACATGAATGCAGAGGCAACAGGGTAGCTGGTAATACAGCACAAGAATGGGTTGTGGCTCTTGTAAGAGAGCTATCAATTGCATATAAATCTGCATTATCCTCATACATGCCTTTCTTACAAGTATTAAAAGTAGACATGTTTGTGCTACAGCTGAGGAGCAACCACACATTGCTACTAGTCAGCAAGCAAGCAAGCAAGCTTACTTTTGCAACCTTGAATACTGCAGGGGAAACATTCTAATGGGACAATGAAGGAGAGCAAGGCAAACAGGAAGACACACCTGTCCTAGAGTCTGCTAACAAGAGTTTAAGACAAGCTGGGTAACCCATATCACAGATGATTCAGACGACTCAAAATGAATGGAGGGGGGGGGGGAACGTAATTTACTTACTCCAGCCAAAGTTTCTGCACTACATCTTGCTGCATCACTGTGCCCAAAGCCCTCTCAAAAGCATCCACTGCATCTCCCACACTGGCATGAACAGTCTGCCACAAACTGCATGTTGACAATGAGATTCAGCATTTTAAAAACACACAGATTACAATGCTGTTGAAACAGTCTAAATTACAACATATCGTACCAAATACAAACTTAATGTGCGACTACAAGACAAAGTTTTACTTACCAGTGGATGAGCCACATGTAGGGAATCTGGCTGCTAAGCTGATTATGCAGTTCTTGTTTAACACAAGGGGCTTTGAATTTATACTGTGATGGGACATTTAGAAGAAATCTAAAAAATATTATTAAAAAAAAAAAAATTAACTTAACTTGCTTGCCAAGCATATTGCATGTTTTCCACACATCAAGATAATGGATTAACATAGACAACATGTTTTGTGTATTGCATTGTTTTTGGCATTAGACTACATGCAGTAGACAAGATGAACCATATGGGGGGGGGGGGGGAGCAAAACCACAAAAATAGGTAGACACCCAAGTCCATAAGTGAAAGAAGATCCCAGATCCCTGTTTTACTTCCACACACAAAAACAAACAAAAAAAAAAAAACTTTTATAACACTGCAATAAGAACAACGGGGCTCTGTTCCAACATCACACAATACAGAGTCAGGCAGATACTGCTGTGAACGCAATCCTTCACAACAGTCCCAACACCTGTCCCACGTTCTAGCCATGTCACTCATCATCACTCCCTTCAGGCATCAATAAAACAGACATTTATAAGCATTTTCTTACAGCCTAGACTTAATGCCCATCACCTTTAATGGCCCTAGATAATCACTTCTAACCATCAAAGGAGCAAGAGCCAACAACAGCACATTGTTACTGTTTTACTGCGATCAGCGAAGGTGCCAATAAAACTATAAAAGCTAAATAGGGTTAGCTGTAGATAAGGTGTCTGTTTCAGCAGTTTAAGAGGGTAAAAGCAAAAAACAGTTCATTGTATAACTGTCTGCAGAGGTGTGCATTTGTCAACATTATTTACTGCAATAAACACCTTTGTGCCTCTTTGAACATGCAATCTTGCATTGTAGCAAGGGATCCGTTCTCCTGCACTCAGTTTCATTGTCAATAATGTTTACTTAAAGGAAGTGAAAGGGCATCAAAAAGGTGTGATGAAACTGTTTTACTATGAGAGAACGTCTCATGCTCCACAGTTCTGCGTTTTCCTTCCTGTCCCATTAAAATGACTAATGCTGCTTGCTTCCTCAACTTACAACATAAGCAAATAACTACCACTTCCAAGACCATCACCACAGCAGAAAGAATCTATTTGATGAACAACAATGCAAGTCATTGTATTCCCTTTTCCCCACCCATCCCTTAAGAAAAAAACCACCACCTACCGCAGTACATTTATAGGATGCTGCTCACTCGCTGTACTTTCACAGAAAGACAGAACAAATTCCTGAAATAGCGGGGCTATGGTATGTGATTTTTCCTGTGTACAGGGAAAAAAAAAAAGATTAGTTCAGTCAGACTTGCGTGTTAAATATTCAGGCTATTCGCCATGATATACTTATTTATTGCAAAGTGTTACATGCAAGTAACAGAACCATCTACATTGCATTGGTGTACAGTTTATCCACCACATTTGTTTAAAACAAGGGCAGAGGTTGGTTACTACTCCTCTATCAAGTAGCCTGACTTGCAAAGTGGAAGTGGTGAATACAATACTTCAAAAATGTTTAAATCAGACTATTTAATGGCACAGGAATAAACCTTTTATGCATCTGCAGCGCATACCTGCAACACAAGGAACTTGCAGGTAGAATGAAAGATCTGGGCATTGTGAGGATTCTTCCTGAAAGCACCAAGCCACACATCAATGGCTTTATCCGTTTCCTTTCTTTTTATATATAGCTGTGCCAGAGATTCCAGCAGCATGCAACAGTCAGGACAAGGCACTAACAGAGTCTCACAAAGCTTGACAGCTGCCTCCCATCTAAACAAACAGAAGCACATTACCAGCTTGTTAGAAATGAGCAAATAAGGTAAGATTTCCACCAAATAAAAAAAAGTCCTTACCTGTCCAAAACCTGATTCAACACAATCATATTTCTATATATAGGCAGGCAGGCAGCAGTTCTCTCACCAGGTGAAAGGCTCTCATCACTACATGCATGTACAGCATCTACAAGAAAGGGAAAAAGCTAATTTTATTTATATTTAAATCTGCAGTGCCACATCTAAATTAGATAAGTGGCACCTGCCCTCAAAGTCATCGCGATTAAAAATTAAATAAACACACACACCTGCAGTGCCAACTGCAAGCAGAATAGCTCTTTTACAGCTCAACGTCTACATTCAGGGACGTGGCAGGGTCACTGTACTGTAGTAAACATTTCACACACTACACTGTGTTTTTGTTCTTACTTTGTCTAGTAGTTGATTTTATACCACAATGCCTTCATTTTATATCACAGTGTTATACAATTATAGTGGGACAAAAACTTAAATGCAGAATTTTGTTTAAGAAACAGTTGACACTTTTTGGTATCTGGAATGGTTTGGGCTGGAACTGTACTTGACCTATAATGGCAAATCAGATTCTTGACTCAAGATATAGGTTTTCATGATCAGTTATGTTTAGAATTAGTTTTTTGTGCTTTGGAAAATTCCAGATGCACGTTAACAAGACATCTCTCATCCAACAGAGGCCTGTCCAGGTGCAAAATAATAGTGGTTTATCAAGCAGAACCACGCTGTATTATTACTAAATCTACCCCTCAGGAGCTTCTACTCATTCCTGAACACATTTAGTAATGAACGTCAACCTGCGGTTTACACCTACCTTCAAACAAAGCAAACAGCATGTCAGGATCTGTCTTTACATCTTGCAGCGACTGCCATGGGATTGAGAAGGGCTCCTTACTAACTATCCTTCCAGGATTGGTGTGAGCTGGATCATACAGTGTACCAGGAAGGCTATTAAATTCAATGAGATGTATATAAGCCAACCAGGCCAGGCAGCGATCACTGAGGAGAAGGTGTTCTGCGAGGCTTCTTTCACCATCAGTTGATTTTAATGCATTCTGAAATATACAGAATTTATTACGGTTAGGATCAACACTGTTTCTAGCAATGCAATTTACTCTCAGTTTACAGCATGCAAAATATTGCAGTTTTAATCCATCCCAAAAAAAGGAATATGGTGTGCAACCCAATGAATACAAACCTTAACCCAGCATATTCAAACTCATAAACTGTCCTGGGACCCTACGCACCTGCAGGATGGCTAGTGCGTTCTGATGTCTGCCAGTGATCAGGCTGAGCTGCACTCGGTAAAGCAGCGACTCCAACAACTGAAATGACAGCAGCTCCGATTTGTTGTCTCCCCCTGCTGTCCCAAGTAGGAACTGCAACATCCTACCACAGACATAGTCCTTGCCATCAAACGACGTCTCCAAGTTCAGGAACTGCAAAAATATTGTATGCATGAAGCTGCAAGACTGTTCACTGCTTACTCTTGAGCAACTCCAACATTTCATTGCTGACTTATTTAAATCCATAAACAACTTCTGTTTCAAGAAATGTATACTTAAATATTACTTCTAGCTGTTATTATAGCAATCTTGGCCGGTGAACAGATATTAGAGCTGTGTGTTCAAATCCAAATATTTAAAATACCTGGCAAGTAATGTGCAGTGGACAAAAAAATAAAATTGCATTGAGGCAAACAGCAACATCGTACCCGCATTTCAGATTCAGAATGAAGTAAAACTAGTCGAAACATTTGACTACTTGACTTCCTATCTTAAACTATTCATCTTCATTTCTCAATCCGAGTGCTTTTAAAAGTTCACGATTCAGAAAGCCTGACTTACGTTCCACCACACTTTGTAGTCAGGAGCGTACTCCACTGCTGTCTCACACATTTCTTGCACTTCATCCTTTGTCCCTCTCTTGGCGAAAAGATTGAGGTAGTGACACCAAACTTCGGGATTCTCTCTGTTGTCTTCAAGTGCTCTAGCCAAAGTATTCAAGACAGAATCCAAACATTCCGACGGCGTACTGACGGGACAGCAACAAAAATAGACTTTAGATTTTGTCCATGAAATGTAGTCTCTCTTGGTGTACATCGATGCACGCTGCAGCTTTTAAGGTACCAAAATTTCTCTCAAAGCATCGAAACTTTTAAGCATTTCTGGTCTGTAATTTCTCGGTCTTAAATGCTGCACACTGCCAACATCAGACACCAAAAAGCACAAAGAAATCTGGGTTATACACAATTGTTACAGGTGCAATTATGAACGCATCAATGAATGATAACATTAGAGCATTTCTGATTCTGCCAAGACAGTCAACAAGCACATCAATTATTGAGTTGCATGCAAAAAAGAGTGAAGTATGAAATTACCTTTAACAATACCAATTACCTGCATATTCAGTAGCTGGTCAAACAAATTACATTTATAAAACCTTTCAAAATCACCATCTCCACAGTGCACCACCTACTGCTTGCAGAAACCAGAACTGTCACAAGTTCATGCTTCAGTGCAGTTTAACACTGGTGAACAATACCATGGAGACAGTGGGAGATCTCAGACACATACCTTAAAACAGCCACCCCCAGGGTGAACAAAGATGACAGGTGGACATGTAACTTGATTATTATTGCTTTACATTTTTAAATACAAGTATAGCTTCAAATTTTATTTACTGTTCCCTGAAGTTTTTGTGTCGTCTGCATTCATTCGGAGTGGTTCTCATTTAAATCAGTCAGTTACTACATTTCTTTCTTGTTTATAAAATAGTGTTTCACCTGAAACATTCAGGAACTGCTCTGTTCTGGTTGCCTGCCACAAATATACGTGAATTAGGCTGGATCAACCAAAGGTGTCCTTATAGAAGCATGGTGCTGGCGATTACTAACATCAGAACATTGTGTCTAGTCCACATTCCAAAAAATGTCTGTGGCAGGTATATTTTAGTCAAAGTACCTTAACACACACAACCAACACACTGAGTATTGCTTTATGAACAACTAGGAATATGAATAGAATATTGAATATTATATCTATCAATATATATTTGACACACACTCTATATATATATATATATATATATATATATATATATATATATATATATATATATATACACACAAGTGTTAAAAAAAAGCATAAAAGGACTTGCCTCTCTTTTTGATTGAGGTACTTGTACGCCAGTTTTATCCATAGCTGGACATCTCTAGGACTTTCCACCACACTTGCTTCCAAGTTGGAGATGTCGTCCGTTTCACTTGTGAAGTATCTGACATCATCGGGAGTTACGCACACATCAAGGGCACAGTTGACTTTCCAAGAATGCTGTGAACACCGATCTGCAGCATAAAGAGCTCCAAGTTCAGAAAAAAAAATTGAAACAAACAAAATTGCTTTATCTTTTGCTGGTCTGTAGTACTGCATGTACAGCTACTTTTCCTTTGATCAGATCAGAATTAAAACACTATTACCTAAACCGTAACTGCCTATATGGGGGGGGGAGGGGGTCCTCACCATATCTGACTGATACTTTGCTTTCTTCTTCATCACTGCTGCTGCTGTCTGGGTCAGGTTTTCTCCGCTGTCGTGGTCTCCATTTCCTTAACTCTTTGCAAGTTGTATAAGGTGGGGCTTGGGGGTGGAAATAAATAAATACATACATAAAACAAGTAAATCTAATGTAAGCAAATTCAGGAACTTTGTATAATTGCAATTCTTTCTAAACCCAATTAGTTTTTCATGGGAAATATATTAACATAACTGCTACAAAACCAGGTACAAAATAATCCTCTGAAAAAGGGTGCACCCTACCTTCAAGCGACCTCATATTTAAATACTCACTGTGGCTCTTGCTTTCGTTTATTTTGCTCACAAGCAGAACAGCCATTGGGTCTGTTGCCATTCGATCTTTGTTCATACCAAACAGCTTGTCAAGGTATTTTTCTGAAAAACAACACTTACTTTAAAATGCATTCCTGACAGCTCATGTTTTTCTGACCTTTTTTAATTTCTAAAATGTATTTAACCAGGGCCACCAGAACCCCAAACTGTACTAGATATTCTTCTGGTCTTCACAGCTGCATTGTATAACAATCCCTTCACATACATAAGATTGCTTCACAAATACATGTATGAATAATTGAGATCCTATATATTTAGCCACTGTGTCTACTTACCTTGTTTAATCACGGTCAAAAAGTCACCCCTTTATTTCTGCAGTTTATGGTGTATTTTGTACAAGACAATAATTTAGTAGCTTGTAAATTTGTCAGAAATGAGATGCCTGCACCTCAAACATGTTAGGCTTGTGTGCAATGCTTCATCATAAAAAAAAAAAAAAAAGTCACTTCGAACAGAAACTTTACCTGTTGCAACACTGATTTCCTCGCCAGTGCTGGTTTCTGAACAGCCAACCACAGGTAAGTTATAGGAAAGAATATCCTGAAACAACTGGCTTCTACTTAAAGTGCAGTCCCTCATGTGTTGCCTGAAAAACAACAGCTACGCTTAAGGAGTTGTGTCTTACATATTATATTAGGGCGTAGATCTTAACACAGTTACATAAAGACACTGAATAAAGCTTTTATCAAAAACATGAAACCCTGTTCATTCTGTTGTTTTGTAGTACGTTTTAACCACTTAGAAACTTGCTTTTCAATGGACTTCTGGGCCTTGTGTAACCGACGGTCCACCAGAATTCAGGTCATGTGACCATGCACTCAGCTCTTTAACTTTGCTGGTGGCGATAATGAATGAATGACAGAGTGATGACTACATGGACACCAATACAAACAAGCGAGTGAAAGGGAATGTTTTTTAACTGAGTGTCAATGTCTCTCTCAGAGAGCTTAGGTAAAGACATGGTGATAAAGGTACTGTGAAAAGTACACTGGAAGTTGCTACTCTGAATAGACACATTTTGTGATGTGACCACTTACCACTGACAGTCATCGTCGTTGCATGTGCCAGTCAAATCAAACCGACAGAAACACTTTTTTGGCTCAATGATATTGCTGTACGAAACTGAACTGAGGTATAGCTTCTCCTTGGTACGGAAATATGGGCTAAACCTAGGGGAAAAAAAAAATTAATTAAAAAAAAATTAATATAACTAAAAGCACAACTGTGGATATCACATAACTATGTATCCAATCCCATTGTTAATTCAAATGAATTTGAATGATATCCATAATTCAACTTGACAGAGAGAATCATAGAATATAGCTGTGTATCAAACATCTGACAAAGCATTTGGTCTCCATTATCCAGAAACCAAAACCCTTGCACAATATGATGGCCCTTTAATGGAAATGCTTTTATTTATTTATTTATTTTTAATAACCCAGACACAGAAAATGACAACAAATTAAAATTTAGAATGTCCTGGGATATCATACCTATATGATTTGAAAACAAGGAGAGGGCTATGATAGGGTCCAAATGAGGCTGGCTTCAGGTCCCCACGTACTGTTTGAGCCATCACTGTATCCAAATCCACCTGAACCTCCTGCACGAAAAAAAAAAAAGTATAGGGCAGAAAATTACTTTTCTGTCACTCAGCACAATTACTGTATGTGCATACAGCAGGGATGGAAATAAGACTCCTATTACATATCAGCTTCTCCCATTCCTGGTTTTACTATGAGCCCCAGTGTAAAGGTAATAAGCTTAGGTTAATAACCTTAGGTTAATAGACTGAAGGGATTGCAGTTATAACAGCAAAGCATGACTAACTGCAATTAGGCTGACAGAATTGTTGAAGAAGAGGACTATCGGATCCTTCAAGAACAGACTTCTGTGTGACCACAATAAGACCTTTAGCTTGCTGCCTGGAGGAAGGACGGTCTGTCCAGCCACGGATTCTCAGTGGTTTAATTTCCCCTACTAACCTGGTTGGAGGTTTTTGTTTTTCCTTTCCCGATTACTTAATGGACCACACCGGCACCAAAGCGAGCAAGCAGAAATGGGCCAAATGGCCTTTTCTCGTTCTTGAATTTATGTTCTTATAGAAGAGGAACTATTTATTTAACATCAAAAACTCCAGGGCCGGGTGCTGGGCTAGTGTGTACTTCAAGCCACAGGTGCATACATGCCATTTAATTCTGTTGTTACCTGTCCGCAAGCTGGCGTGCCCGTCAATGCCAGCATAGGGGTGGTGCTTTTCTCGAGCAGCTCCTTCAAGCTGTCCCCTTCCTTGTAGAGTTTCTGCACATCATCCACGTTCAATCCCAGGAACAGTTCCGGCTCCCCTGCTGTCTTTTTCGCCGGTTTGCTGAGGCTCTCTGTGTGCTTGAGGTTGGGCTTGGTGAAGGCGCTGGACTCCCTGAAGGAGCGCCTCCGCTCCCTGACCGAGGGGGACAGCACCTCGTCCTCCACCTCGTTCTCCTCGCTGTCCAGGGTCAGCTTGTCCTGGGTGAGGTCGTGGAGAGAGGGCTGTGGGATGCTGAACCCCAGGAGCTCCTCCTCTGTGCTGACCACGCTCTCAGCAGACAGCTCCTTGCTCCTCAGGGCTTGTGCCTCCTTAAGTTTCTGGATCTTGAGGGCGTACTCAGACTCGAGTTGCTGCAGACGTTTCTTCTCCTGGGCAATCAGCTCTGTGAACTGCTTCCCGGGGCTTCCTGGGGAATTGGGGTCCAGTCGGAGAAGCTTACTTGGCTGTATAATTGAAGCATAAAACAAGTTAAATAGAGGATTTAACTTGTAAACATTTACATATTATATAATATATATTGCTTCATAAAAAAAAAAACACAAACATAAATCAATATAACCACTTTTGATTAACCCCAATAGAAACTGTATGGAATCATCTGAAAAAAACTAAACAAAAAAGGCATCATAACCCCACAGCTGACAATAATATATCAGCCATCATGAAAAAATAAAATCAATGTGAGCCCCATTCACTTAATGTACATATAACAATGCAAGCGCAATGTACACCGATATCTGTGATATAATAAAAAAAAAAGTTGTAAGATGTACTAAATGTTTTAGACCAATCAGATAAGCAGCTCTTTGCTTTTGTAAAGACAAATGTAAGGGCAGCTCCTTTTACCCCAAGACTCTGAGACTCAGTAAACTCATGCTTGAGAATATCCTAACCAAGTTTTATCACAAACTGACAAACCACTCTCTAGATACACGCTGAGGTTAAACTATGACATGTGTTCGTATGGACAATAAAGATAACAGCAAAGTGTAAAAGATAAGACAGCAGATGTTATATTCAATCAAGCTTACCAGCAGGTAATTCACTTCACTTTTGCGCTTGCCTCGTCCATGACCAGCATTTGCTTTGGCTTGAGCAAGATCTTTTTCAAATTTCAAAGCTTGATTTCTCTTTGTAGATACTCGATGCTGTACTCTGTGGATCTGGAAGAACAAAGCAATCAGAAAATTGCTAACAAAGCCAAGGTCAAAACGTAAAGTTTACGAGCAATTTAAACAAAAAGCTTAATCCCTTAGACAAATTACAGCTCTGACTAACAGAAATACATGAGTGACTACCATGTAATGCCAACAAATTTAACAGACACTTATTTAACCAGGACCTCATGTGAACTAGGATTTGTACTCCAATTTTCAGTCCTCATACTCCTTTTTTTGCTTTGTTTTAACAATTCTCATATACAGGGTGATTCGAAAAGAAGTTTACCACATCACTGATATGGTGCATTGATGTGGTAAACTTACTTTCTAATCACCCTGTACAAAGAGTGACTTAATCTACCAAATCCAATTACAAGAAGGAACTCAGACCAACCTGTTCTTGAAGTTTCTTCAGAAGCGTTTTGTTGGCATTAACAATCTTTTCAGTTGCCAGCAACTGCTCCTTGAGCCCAGCAGACTTGGATTCAGACGCCTTGAGTATTTCCTTCTTCTTCAGCTCCTGCTGGATAAGGTGCTTCAGAAGCATTTCATCCTTCATCAGAAGATTTCTTGAGAAAATAAAGACACTAAAAATCAAAGTCCTCCTTTCCTTCAGAAGTCACAGGACACCACAACATATGATTCAGTTCAACCGCTGGCCCAGTGATTCTGATGCTCCTATACAGACGCCTAACCTTTTTTTAGCTGCAGTGTAAAAGCACACATCAACTGTATTAAAGAGTTCTTTATCCAAGAACAAATATTAATGTCTACCTGAAACATTTAAGCAATTTACAATGAGAGTGGAATATACTCCTTATTACAAGAAATTTTTATATATATATCTATATCATATATATCATATATATATACTATTATAGATATATAAGTTTTTCCCCTCAAAACCTGTGGAAAATATTAGTAATCATGACACCACCCACGGAAGATTTGAAACACATGTGTAAATATTTAAAAAAGATAGAGTATATGTATATATATATATATATATATTATATAATATATTACACACACACACACACATACACACACACACACGTATTAAAAAAACCCTGTATGTACAATATTGTGTTCTGAGCATTACATATGAAACCAATCAGAATGCTACCACGATGGCTGACGCACCATCTCCTCCAGTTTTGAAGCCACTATCCATCATTTAGCCGATGACAAGTGTTTCCTCCTACAGTCATGCTGGCTTGTTTTTGGCAAGTCCTTACTTGTGCTTCATCAGTTTGTTTTCAGCCTCCGAGACCTGCAAGTTGGCCACAGTTCTTCCAACAAAATCCAATTCCACATCAGAGTTGGCAGGAGAGGGGCTGCCCCTGGACTGGCTAGACTTGAATATCTTCAGCTGCTCTCGACTACAAAATAATAATACAAAAATAAACAAACACACAATGATACACTGCAATTGAATTACCGGTTGATACATATTTAAATCATTTGTCGATTTAGTTGAATATTACTACAGGCCTCTAGGAAAGGGGCACCTGTGGAATTTATTCCTCAACCTACACAATAGTTTAACACTAGAACTGCCTCTGCAGTTATTTTGACGGTTTTATGTTTTCAGATTACTCTACGTGTCAAAGTTATGCGGTTGTCCGTTTATGACTATGAAGTAGTGCTTTATATGTGGCAAGTTAGAAAATAAATTCACTTAAATATGGCATTTTGACCATGCAGAAGTTTGATATGACGTTCTTGAATAAAACTTTTGAGTTGTATCTGACAGTTTGTCTTTCGTTTTCATACTGATGTTGTTTAAAATGTAACTGTCATAATGACTGCCTGCGGCTGTTTTAGGTTTGAGTATAACCGTGGCGGTTCTAGTGTTAAACAAACAACAACAACAAAAAAAAAGTAATTCCAGTCGTACATAAATTGTCATGCAACAGCTGTGGTACAAGAAACTAATCAAACACTAGAAAGTTTACAGGTAAATTCTTTTGTACTAAACGATACCTTGCAATTTCTTCTTTCAGCAGCCTATATTCAATCTTTTTGTCAACTGGTAGTGCCTCAGGTGTTTTTACTTGGTTTTCTTTCTCTGCTCTTGATGGAGTTTTTGGTTTGGATGCCTGCAGATTAAAAAACAAAAATACACAAAAGTGTTAATCTTGTGCACATGAAATATAAGAATGCAAAACCCTGAAGAATGAAATCTATGATAAAAACGTACAGTAAAATAAACCAGGATTCAGCACCAGCACTACGCTGTGCTCAAAGGACGGCTTCATATACAACCGTGCGATGCACTTATTCAACAGCACGTTTAGCATAATGATAAAACCAGATGTCAAACGTGTGCTACTGCATTTGCAGATGTGCATACAGCAGACTGCTGCTTCCACTCTATGTTTGTGTGTGTTCGGTGGTGATCTCTAATAAAGAGGAGTGTAGTTCTCGTGCTGGGTCTGTCATACAAAGAGTGCAAGACAAAGTACACTCTCAACTTGATTAGAGACCGACCGAACACCTGAACGTATCACAAGTCATTACATCTAAAACAAATGACAAATGTTATATTAATGTATATAATCTGTTATATAGTACCTGTTGAGGTTTAAACATTTAGAATGTTTTTAAATCTACATTCTCAGCGAAATAAGTGCAGCTGCTGCCAACAGGTACATTACTTATAATTAGGGCTTCTGATTTTCATTTAACAGACAAGAAAAAAAAACGGCGTATATCCAAAAAACTAAGGAAAAACACTGGAAATGGTTACTCAATTCATGATGACTTCACCCCTTTATAAAAATAAAAAATACACAACACTACCTTTCCCAGTGTAGTTGGGCAATGTCCATCCTTCCTGACTTACCTATCATTGAATACATGCGAGTACTTTAAACCCACCCCAACTACCAAGTGGCAGCAAATTCCTCTATTTCTACTGGAGACTCCCCTTGCGAGACTTAAAACAAGATTACAATAACAGTAGCAACGAAGACTTTAAAGCTATATTACAGTTAGATTGGGAGGATTTAAAACACAATTCCAAATTGCAGCAAAATGTAAAAAAATGCCTTGACATACAGAAACCCCAGAAGATGTGCCTGTGACCAAAAGGACTGTGTTGAGGAAGACAGCAAAGGAAATTGGAGGAAAGTGTGCAAATACCGTTGAGTTACTATACATATGGTGACAGAAAGAAACTGAAAACAATAATTTGCGAGAAAAAAAAAAAAAAAAATTTCAGGGTATCTCAAACTAAAAATAAGCACCAAAAAATTTAATTAACAGAAACTGAACAGAAGCCCTATGTATAATGCATTTTAAAAGGATATAGCTTTTAACCTGAACTTTAATTAGTCTTTTCAGCGTATTCACCATTTTTATAGGGATAGCCCATTGTGAGTTTGCATATAGGGAATCCCAACTAGATATTTTTAACCATGGTGACATTAGAAGCCACAGCTGTTGGCTGATTTACAGTGGGGCATTTACATGTGCAGATCAAGAGTTTCATATAAAATGGATTAGCATATACTGTGACAGAAGTATTAAACATATCTAAAAAAGAAAAAAGGGATTACCACTCTTAAAATGTGTATTAGAAAAATACCTCTGCTGTTCTCCTTGCTTCCTTAATCATCGACTCAAGACCCCCAAAGACAAATCTGGATGAGCTGGACGATTCACTGTCAGACTCGCTGTCGTCAGAATTGTTCAGCTGCACAACCACTGCTTTGTGCCTGGGAAGCTGCAAAACAAAATAATGTGTGTGTGACCGCGGGCATGCCTCTATTATTCTTTACTTCATGCTTTATCTACTTCCCCATTGAATTACTTTTTCTACACAAAGCAAGCTAAACATTATTTCTTCAAAAGCAGACTGTTACTACACTGTTTATGTAATATATATATATATATATTCTAATCTGTGCCGACACCTGCACTGCACGCAAGCTTTCTGATGTTTATCAGACAAAGGGAAAAGGGAAGGCTAGGTCACTTAACAAAAGAATAGAGAATGCCTGTTAACTAAATTATCTATACGAAAACACAGACTCTGAAATGAACAGAAGACTCATTTTCTTGGTACCTGCATGAACCTGTAAGAATTTAAAAACAAAGTAACCTCCCTTCAACACCACGCAAGATAACAATTCTTTTGAATTTATCAACTAATGTTGTGGGTCCCCAGGTATCCTGGTAACAGCAAATTAATCTTGCATTACTCTTTTTTGAAAAGTTTTTTGTATTTGTTTATGTATTTAAAGCATATCAAGATTCTTTCAGAACTAACAGACAACTGTAACATTCAAGGCAGTTAGCTCCTTTTTCACAGGCAAGTTTACAAAGTCACTTACCACTACAACTAGAAGCTTATTTAAAATAAAATAATCCCCCACTAAATAATCGTATAAACAGGTAGGAACATAGCCCCTGTCTGACCCATCAATGCTTATCCAGTTTCTATGAGCTGTTTGATCCCAGGATTTTTATCTTGTCTGCTCTTGCCCTGTCTTTTTACAGCTAATGTTATGAAGTCATTTTTATTACGGTATTTCAAATATTGATCAATATATACCATCTAAATGGAAAGTTGCTTTTTAGACATACTTATTTAAAAAAAGGAACCAAATTCAAACCCTTCCCAGTGAATAGAGTACTGAATAAAAACTACATTTGTAGAAATATGTTTCCTTACCACCAATAGGGGCCGTGGGGCTGGAGGTCCTCGAACAAACCTGGTACGCCGTGAATGTGAATGAGAAGCAGTATTTATACCGGCAGCTGATAAATTACTGCTCGGAAAACACTGCACTGTGATCGTCATTGGAGGCGAGGGTGGACAGCTATTGCTGGATGTGTCCTGTAAAATGAAAGACAGGAACTATTTAATTCCAAAGCCCTTCCTTGCGATGGAAGTGGGTTTATTTTCTTGTTGTTAAATTAAAATATCTGTCTTAACTTCTGTACCAAGCAACACAGAAGTTGAAAAGGCTTCATCCAGGGGTATAAGAATGCATTGGGTTGCTGATAACTTATGAAAGATCGCCACCTGCTGACCTGAAATCAACTGCTCACAGCATTTACCTCTGACTTGACAGGCCGTTTGCTAGCTAAAGACTTAAGAAGCTCCTCTCGGAGCAGCATCTCTTCCTCCTCCTCTTCATCGGCGAATGGGGGTTTGGGAGGTTGTTCTGGCTCGTCCGGGGGGAGAGGGGGTAGTGGCGGAGGGGGCTCCATTGGATCCAGACTGTCCAAGTACTGCTCATTCAAGGACTGCATGGTCTGCAAAAGAAGCATTGAACAATGAAGCAAACCATATTATTATTGGAATGACCTATGGGATGTAGACATGCATGCAATATGTTTTTAATAAAGTAGTTTTACTTGAGTAGTAAGCCTAAAATCAACAGTACATTGAAACATAAGGTTATGAAATAAGACAATCAAGACTGGGACTTACCACTGTATGTGGAGGCAAACCCATAGGGAAGGGAGCCATTTGAAAATACGATGGTAATTCAGGTACGAATGGGTTATGCATGGGGGAAGATACTGAAATTAAAACGTGACAAGAATTAATATTTGATTTAAAAAAAAAAAAAAAAACGGGGGGGGGGGGGGGGGGGGGGGGGGGGGGGGGGGGGGGGGGGGGGGGGGGGGGGGTTAAGAGCAAATTCATTATCTTCTGATCAGGGTGTGTCTCGTTATGATCAAATTTATAAGATTAAAAAATTTTCTGCTACACACACACACACATATACATGTGCCTTGTAGTTTTCACCACATGGGCGTGGCACCACCTTCCCCAAATGCTAGTTTTAAGAAAAGCATACATAAACACACATTCGTCTTACCTGGTGAATTGGTTTCGCTGTCTGTTTCCATCGCAACCTCGTCATAATTGTCATACTGGTAGAGGTTTCCGGAAGCATCAGTGCCTTGTTTACTCAGAGATTTCCTGTGCTCCGAGTCTGAAGTCTGCGAACACGAAGAATACCTTATAGAAAGTGCAATATCCATTGCAAGGGTTTCTTCTCACTGCGAGTACTGCCAGTTTTCAAAACACTATGACACCTGTTTTGTAAATGAGCTTTATTTGCATCAAAAGCCCCTAAAGCTGGGCTGCTGCTGAGAACAATGGCTGGCAACGTCTCTCAAGGGAGAGCGCAGGAACAGCACCTGTTAACCACAGGCCATCAGCTCTGAGATTCGCTCTGCAGCGCCATTGATTAAGCAAAAGAACATACTCATTAGCAGAATAATAAAAGAAAAACCATCAGCTGTGCTAAAAATACCTGAGACCTGCAGTCCCCAACCTGACTAACTATTCCCTAGGAAAGGAGAAAAGACCACAGGGTCCCAGCAGAGATCTGCTGTGATTAGGTTTCAATTACAATAACCTGCAAATTGGCCAAACGTGTAATGGTGGTGAGGGAAAAAAGGTTTACGATGTTAATAATGTAAAAATAAAAAAGTAAAAGGTATATGCACGCCAGGCTCTACATTTAGATTTTTAACTACTGGTCCTTTGGGTCAGTGAGCTAGTGTTTTTACTGGCCAAGATACTATTTTATCAGGCACAATATATTTATATTTTTTCATGATGGTTTGGATTTTCAGTATGTTTCTAACTGTGTATGGTAACCAAAGAGAGCCCACATCTCAAAAGAAAGTGGCTAAACGAAGCCTTTCAATATATGTTACTTCAGCCATTAAATATGTATATAGCAAGTTCTAAAAGAAGTAATCCAAACTTGGGTAACATTGAAATTAGAAAGGTAATTTCACATTATGAGAAACATAAAGACATACTAAATGCCAAGCAGAACAACGCAGTGACTAATAAAAAAGACAAGATCCTTGGAGTTAGAAAGGAGTTCTTTTTTAACTCTGGACTGCAGTTCAATGTAAAACATCTACTTTGGACCTTCTGTGAATGGATGGAGTAACATCAACATTTGTACTAAACATTAAAAGTACAACCAGGTATCCCTGTTTTGAATTATTTACAGGTTATTGAATAAACAAAGTAACTTGACTTAGATTTATCTGATGTCAGTACTCGATGGCTAGTTGTAATGAGTAATGTTAAACTATTGTACTGTTGGAATGTATTTTCTATTGTTTTGGCCAGGTTACAATATTTGCACTACTAAGATTATTTTATAAATATTATTTGTTACAATTAAAACGGAAGTAGAATATTAAGGTTGCTATATGATAGGTGTTATTTTATTCTGAATACACTACAGCAAAACTTATTTGGTGGGTGCGCAATATTATGGTACTGTTGCTTTAATTGGAAGAGCTACGCGCTGTGACGCTGCTGCTCATTGAGTTCTGTATTTTAGTTCAGTAAACAAAAGGAAAAACTTGTGCCTAAGGAAATATAGTACTGAATGAAGAAATCTCATCTTGGACATTGTTTGAACACTTTGTGAACCCGGCTAAACTTCACTGGCTTACACTGTTATGATGTCTGCTTGTGCACACGCATTTGCCTTTTACTCTTGCTGCTGTTTTATCTGCAGGTCTGGGAAACTGACGTCAAACAAGGCAGAACGTTAGTTTTTTTTTTTCACTGTCATAATGAAGCCTCCACTCTAAATGTTCGTCTTCATAATTACTTTCTTTACGATTTATTGATTTCAGTGCTTTCCTTTTGGCTTATTGGTTGCTTGGTTGTAGAAAACCTGATTTGTAAAAGATTTGCTGTGTCCCGGGAACGAACACCAACACAGCACTTCAGTACGCAGTCTCAGATTCTGACTGTACAACAAATAAGATGTGCGGTGGGAAAGTTAGGATTAGCTCGTAGTTATGTTTTTAAAAAATGGTTTGTAAATTAATTTTCAGCTTTTTGGCACACTGGCCCATTTTCCTGGATTCACGAAACAGAAGCCATGTGCACTATATATATATTATACTAGTTAAATATTACCGGCCCAGTCGGGCCTGTGGTGCATCATAACTACTGGCCAAACTGCGCTCTCCACCAGCCCCGAGCCGCCGGGCCATTGATAAGGTGGAACCCTGCAAGCATACGAGGCGCTAAGGGGCAGTATCTGATAGAACACTGGCATGGAATGTACACCTAAATAATGCTAGTCATGGAGGTCTCAGTCTAGTTTGTAATACAAAGCCACTGTTGCTGGTTCCTTCAAAACAGGGATTAACGCTTACTGGTAAGGTAGGAATACAAAAGCAGACATATTAAATTATTTGGCAATTGAAAGAAAAAGTATTTCTCAATGTCTTCACTGGAAAACATTGTAAAACCAATTTATTTTAGTATTACTATACTATACTATACATTCTACCATGGATCACAGGTGGAATTACATGTGGGGATCCTTATGCAAAGTGTTTCAGCTGTTACAAAGTGGTCAAATATTAATAAAATCTCTTTTTTGTTTCGACTTTACCTTGCTTCTCGAACTCCTTTTCCCTCCGACAAGCTTCATGAAGCGGTTGTACTGCTCATCCTGGTTGGAAAGGTCTCGAATTTTGCGGATCTCCTCTTCCCGTTTCCTGCGCTCCTCCTCCTCTTCCGCCCGTCTCTTCTCCTCGTCCTCTCTCTGCCGCTTCTCCTGCTCCTTCTGTTGCTGCAGCTTCCACGTCCGCAATTGCTGCTTCCGCCACGCCTGTTTTGCAGCTGAACCTAATAATAAAATACACCATTTAAAAATTAAACAAACTTCTAGTACAAACGCAGTGAAAAAATGCACTAGCTAATATATGCAGTGGCCATTTGAAGTGCAAACTTTGTATACATTAATCTCTCAAATTGAAGATCACAGCTCCCTAGCATTGCTGCAATAAGGTTAAGGCCCAATATTTTGAGAAATGTTTGGATGATATACCAATAGTATTTTCAAACTTTAACACCAATGGTTTTTGTTTCTTTGGAGAAATCATACCTGCGCTGCTGCCTTTCTTGCCACAGTGGGGTTTGACGGCTGCTTTGCTCTTTTGCTGCGCCAGTCTGGTTTTGCTCAGTTTTTCTTTGCTCTCTTTGAGCACCTGCTGCTCTTTCTGCTGCCACTTCTTGCTGGCAGACTGCAGGGCGAGTAGGCGCAGCTGCATCTCTGACACCTCGTCGTCATCGTCTTTAACGACCTCCTTAGAGAAACAGAGAACATGCAGGTGATACTGGACGGTGTATGAACCTTGCGTTTCCCCGAAGCTTTTGTTCAGTTAAAAGCGCATGCTCAGATTTGTTAGCAACTTGGACACGGAAATTGCTCCTTTTCAAGATAATGGTTTCTGTGACATTTAAGAAAAATAAAATAAAAAAATTACCTTCTCGGGAAGATCATCTGACTCTTTGCTGCTTGCATAGGAAATACTCAGGTCTGTCTCTACCGACTCTTTAAAGACAAACAAAAAAGAAACAATTCATTCAGTAATTAAAACAAAAGAATGGTAAATTCTGAACATGCTAATACCTTTAAAAACATCTTGAAAATGTTATGACTGTCATACCTACTTTAATGTAATGTCAGTGGCTTAAGAGTATGCAAGGAAAGATTGAAGATGAACAACTCATCTTTAGTATCTGAAGCTGTTTTTTTGATGAAGTACGTATCAAAGCATTTTATTTAGACAGTATTTGGCTTTATCTCCAATACTACCCTTTTTAATACTCACCAATTTAGGCAAACTTTGTTGGCATCTATCCAGAAGTGTAGGGCTATTGCATTTCATAGTAACAATTCCCTGTGCAAATTACACCCAGTACCAGAATATTCCCAGAGAAGTAACCAAGGCCGAGGATGGAAATAAGACTCCCACTGCATAAGCAGTTTGATCCATTCCTGGTTTTAGTGCGTTTAATATGACACACCTAAACTCGTTGCCTACGCACTGAGGTCTATCAATCTTCTGTTAAAACCTGAACTGGGTGAAACTGTTATGCAATATGAATCATATTTCCACCCCTGACCAGGCTTTAGAATGGACCTAATACTGATTGCAATTGCATTGGGAGTGAATCTCCCTGGCAGGTTAACACCACCACATAAAATAAACATGCTAAAGAAGAACAAGGGGCCTATCTGGGCAAGGCAGCTGCTATGACTAATGAGGCAAGAAAATATATACATATCTTTTTAAATGTCGTTATCACAGCTTCAATGCTGCTAACTTTGCGGTCCACTTTATTTCTGGGCAATTGTCTGTACCTTTTGCAGTGCTGCTGGACTCAGCGAGGCTCAACTCAATTTCTTCTAGCGTGGGTTCTTCTTTGCCAGGAACCTTGTTAATTTGATCCCGCTCTGCCGGGGTCAGAAGTTTCTGCCTCAAAGGCTTCAGATTGAAGGCCTGAAAAGGTTTCTGGGCATCTTGAGCAACAGCTCCATCCACGTTTTCTCCATCCACTTCTTCAGTACTGCTGGGTACTGCAATACACTGCTTGTCGCTCACAGACTCTGCTGGCTCCTTTCGGGGGGGCTCCTCTTTGGAGGTAAAGGCTGTCCTCTCTTCCTTCCTAATACATTCCAGCTCATGCTGAATCTGCTTATATTTCTTAAGCAGCTCTTCGAAGCTGTCCTCAATGCTGTTTACATTTTTGGCTGTACTGTAGTTTGGTTTTCTCAATGGAGGTCTCCCAAATGTTTTTGCTAAGCAAGCAGTAAAGGAAGCTAGCTGTTTTTGTCTTCCAGGGACATGGGTTATCAAACCTGGGTGTTTTAGAGGCAAACATACAAATGTATTCACGATGTAGTGCAGGGCTCCCCAACCCCAGTCCCAGGGACCCCGTGTCTGCTGGTTTTCATTCCAACTGAGCTCTCAATTACTTTAACTAGACCTTTCATTGAACTGAATTTAATTACACCTTTCTGTTGTTTTTCAGCTCTTAAAACAGTTGCAGAGTTCAAGTTATTTAAATGTTACAGCTATCTTGAAATATGCAACTGTTTAAAAGTGGAAAACTATTTAAAAGAGTTTAACAAATTATAAACTCAATTAAGGATCTAGTTAAGTAACTGAGGGTTCAGTTCAAATGAAAACCAGCAGACACAGGGGGTCCACAGGACCAGGGTTGGGAACCACTGATGTAGTGCAGTGTTTCCCCAACCCTGTTCCTGGATGCACACCATATCTGCTGGTTTTTGTTCCAATGCAGGGCTCAATTGCGTAATTGAACTGTATCAAACAAAAAGCTTGAAAATAATGGGAAAATGTCCAGTTAATCACTTTTAGTTAAATGAAGGGTTCAATTAAGTAATTGAGCGCTGCGTTGGAACGAAAGCAGCACGACACGGTTTGCCGCCAGGAACAGGGTTGGGAAACACTGATGTAGTGTACACCATTACATCCCAATCTTCCATAGCTAAGGCTTCTGTGCAATCTTCTAGTACTTTATAAAAAAATCAGCCTCTTAATAAAGCCTCCAGGTGTAGGGGGCACATACCTGCTTGCCACTTCTCCCTGTGTTAGCTATTACTAACATATGCTTTCATCTACTAGCAACAGGGCCATTCCATACAAATCCAATGTTTTACATACATCAGACTATTGTGGCCAGCCCAAGACTCTCTGATGTCTCATCAATCTTATGTATTTGCACAGGCCCCACCACCACACAAACCCCGGTCTTGTGCTACATGTTTTAGGAAACAAAGGGATAGGTACCCAATGTGTAACTTATTATCATTACATTAAAAACACACATATTGGACACGACTGCATTAAAGACATTACATTCTCAGATTCACTAGCAAACCTGTTGGGCAACATTTGGTTTCAAACAAGACGTGCCAATGGAATTTGTTTTTCATTCTCACACTATAGCATGCACTCTAAACTACACATGTCCCCATACTGCTGCACAACATTGTGTAATCCAATTATCTAGAAGCTTCACTTATATAAAAAAATAAAAATAAAAATCATACTCTGATTGGATAGCTGATTTACGACCTGGTTATTAACCCAACAACACGAATTACATACCATTCAATTGTGGTATTCATGTCCTTGTTTGTATCACACTGTACAAACTCAAACATTTTCAATAGGAATTTACTTTGTAGAAAAAAAAAAATACTACAACCAGCAGCTGCTAAGCAAATGGCCTCATCTATAGGATTTCACAGTGACGCAATTCAGGGCCCCGGTTTCGTTTCTTCATTTTGTCCCTGTTAACTCGGTTTCATTGGTGCTTACGTACGAAAGGCCTACGTTATCGGTATGACCAAGTATACAGAGGTTACACTGCATGAACATTTATCCCCAGTACTACTGTGAATAATATAATCTGTTCAGGAGTCATTGTTCTGCCCACTATACACACACGTACGGTACTATGTTAACAACGACACTTACATGATATTTATTTCTTTTTGTTATTTTATTTCAATACCGAAAAAGCTGGTGTGTGGTTTTATGCAAAACCGTTTGTTTATTTCTTTTGTTGCACTTGTTATAAATAAAAACTGTAAAGGATACGTTTTCTAGGAGGGGACTCCTTTCTGTTTGAACTCCCACTAAATCCAACTCGGCCCGGGGGGGGCGGCCTTCCTGTCCCCCTCTCTCCCCGATCTCCTCTCCCCGCACTCCACCGGCCCCGGTGCCCGAGTCTGTCAAAAGCGCTGTTGCTGCGCTCCCAGAACGAAGACCTGGGACCAGACTCACAAAGCGGTCCCGAACCGGGTCTGCCTGGTCCGTTCGGTCCACCTTTCTGCCTGTGTCCGGTTGACTTGGGAGGATGGGGTCCCCGGTTAAACTGCATATTCATGCGGCAATCATGTCCGGGTACCCCAATGTGTGGAGAAAGTGGCCGAGGCGGAGGCTTGCAGCTCCGACTCGAGCGCCCTGCATTACTGTTACCACTGCTACTGGGCCTCTTGTCCGGGCACAAGAGCTGGTTTTCATCGTTGTCTTCGTCGCTGATCTCTCCGTCTTCCAGCTCCCCCTCTTCCCTCGGGGACCGGTTGCCCGAATTCAGTGCCATTGTTAGTTCCTTTCGACTGGATCTTAGAATGTTCACTACTATGCTCCGAGTTCGGCCAGTTCCGGCGACGAAGAATCCAGAAATACTCGCACAGCCTCTCTTACCTTCTCCTATCCTTTTCCATTACTGCCTAGCCTGCTTTGCAATTCACAGCGAGAACTCACTGAAGTACACGATTAAAACAACGCACGTAAACTGCGCACTTTGCGCATATGCACCGCGTTTCCTTTTCTTCAGTCGATTTGCTTAGATAATTGTAACATAAATAATTATTGAGGTATTGTATTGCTTGTGTTTTTGTGTTCGCATATATAGTCAATAACGAAGTCAATGTTATTCAACTTTCCTTAGAATGGGGTAGGTCTTTTGGTACAAGTCATAAAATAAATAATGTACGTATGTAGCGTAAATAGTGGCTGACAGTAGTAAAAAAAAAAAAAAAAAAAAAAAAAAACTAGAACTGATGCTTTAAAAATTCAACACTTTACAACTTGTAATTAACATGATATGTTTATAGCTGGCGTTGCTTTAAAAACGGGCAATTGTGAAATAGTTAACGGGGCAGTTGAGTGACGCCGTGTTTCTTTATTTTTTGCTTTCGCAAGAGGGCGCCAGTAATACAATCTCTGATGTTTTATGTTTTGCAGTGCATGTGTGAATGTTTAGACCAATTTATCTAAACCGTTTTATTACTCGTGATTTGTTTGTAAGAAAAAAAAAATATAACATAACTTTGACTTGGTAGGACAAATATGGAGATGAAATATATAATTCACTGTTCCGCAGCCCTACAAATAAGAGACAAGGTGACATTTATAATGAACTTTCAAAATCCAGTGTAGGCCTGTACTGTGTAGTTCCACTTGAAGCCGCTTTGCTGCAGAGATCCCCATGGTGGGTTAGCTCTGGTAGCCCTTTCTAGTGACCGCAACAATGGATTCCACTGCTCTGCAGTCTGGGTGCAAATCTTTCAAAACTGAAAACAAAACGTCTTTAATTGTATCAAAATATTTCTTTTTTTTTTCATTTAATGGGAAAGTTTGGCCTAGGCAGTTAAAACTTCAGGACAGTGCATTACATTTTAGTTATGGTGATTTTTCATGGTCTACATTAACTACAAAGGAAGCACAGTATCTGATTACACTGTGTAACAAAAAAAAAAAAAAAAAAAATTGTTCCTGGGTAGTAAGTGTTATTTCCTAATTGCTTATGCCTCAAAACTATAGAAAATAGGTATTATTCCCCACAAACTTTGCTTTTGTGACCAGGACAGTGATATTTCAAAAATGACTACAAATGATTTAGAAGTGAGTAGTTTTTAGAGATTTACAGTTATACTGTAAATACAGTATAACTGTAAATCTTGAAAAACTACCCACTTCTAAATCTTTTGTAGTCATCTTTGTATTGCTTTAGTATAAATACATGTTAATTTGGATTCATATGTTGTTTTTTTCTGACTTTATGTGAACGAAAAGACACACATTTTTCCCATTGGAAATAGTGATATGTTGAAATATCACTGTCCTGGTCACAAAAGCAAAGTCTGTGGGGAATAATAGCCATTTTCTATACTTTTGAGGCATAAGCAATTAGAAGTAACACTTACTACCCAGGAACAAAAATTGTGTTACACAGTGTTATCAGCGCAATACTGTTGCTAACAAAAGCCACCATATTGTAATGCTAATTATTGTGACCGTGTGTTTACGGATTCAGTGAGTCAACCCCGGGATATTGGTAACTTACATACTTCTAATTATTCAGAATCATAATAAAGACTTGAAGAATATAAATAAGGTAGCACAGGTTGGTAGACCTTCAAATAAACCTCTTTTTATACTTACAAAAAATGAACTCAGGCCTAGTGGTGCTTCCTGGGGATTCAGGGAATATGGCCTCCTGGAATCCACTACATTCACCAATACAGAAATATAAGAGCTCATTGGTTGCCCCGGTGAAAGGAGCGACGTTCTGGAATCCTGAATCACTACTGAAGGGCGTCAGTGCATGCCTTGTCTTTCCTTTTGGTTTCATTCCAAGTGTTAACAATGAAGGAGGCAAGCCTGCTTTTATTCTAATTATTAAGACACATTAGTAGTAGTATTATTGTGTTGTTTGCAAATGGAGGCTTTTTTGGCAGATCATTATGTCATGTCATTTACATTGTTTCCGCAGATAACTGACCTTTTCAAGTTAGACTTTCAAGTTGGATAACATCTTAATCATATTTTGTTCTCTGGTGCCATATGTACAGATTTGCAGCCTACCTTATAACAAGATGAAACCAGATAATATTGTGACGGGCCAGTAGTTTGCCAAGAGCCGCTGCAGAGCCCCTGGGTGTAAAGAGATTGGCTTGGGATTGGATGGACGCTCACTGACATTCAGTTCTCCTGAGCGTGGGCGTTCCTGCGATGAGGGGACATAATTGGACATTCTACATTGATGAGAAAAGCAAGTTTAAAAGATTTGGGCACACTAAATTTTGCAAATAATGTCACAGTATGGTACAATCAATGTGTGTTTCCTGTGGAAGATATGAACTCTTGAAGCTATTAGGGTCTTTTACAACCAAATTGAGTCACCCCCGGGATACAGTACAGTAATGCCATAGCTTGTTTCAGTCTGAGTGAACCAGGGTAGAATGATAATTAGATAAGCACAGCTATCCCTAGGTTCAGCGCTACTAATTGCAGACATAACTAGACAGCTTTGTAGGGAAGAAAAACTATGCAGTATTGCCCTTTATGTCATGTGCACACTCATACGTACATCCTTTTTCACACTTGGTTAAGTGAAATAACAAACAGGGTATTGAAGGTTTTGTTTAATGAACGAGGCTGCTGTGGAAAGTGGGTCATATGCATTTTTAAGCAGGATTGATAAGCTACCCACAAGAAGTCAACAGTATTTGTCCTGCTATGGTGTTGTGCACACACCCAGGAATGGGTTATATGTGCTATCAGATTGTGTTTTTAGTCCGGATCACAAAGCCTCCACACAATGTAGTGCAGTTGGCAGTCTCTTTTTGAGAAAGGTCCAGAACTGGACAGTAGGGGTATTAATGTGTAACGTACAGTGCTGTGTGATGAACTGCAGTTATGGATTCTGTTCTGCCCCCGTCGCTGAGATGATATCAAGTTAAAAGCTCTAAAACTACGAATGCAGACGAGCCTGACTCTTTTGCATTGTGGTTAAGATGCTCGTTTGTGGTGTGCAGGGACGGCAGTTCACGCACAGCCTCCACGCTGTTACACAGGTCAAGACTACGGCGTGCTCACTCACACAGCTTTCAGGGAACGTTTGCATGAAGTCTGCAGGGAAATAAATTCACAGGGTTGTTTTTGCACCAGTCTTAATGGTTCAATTGTATTGAGTGGTCAAATTAGTTTTACTATCCACCTGACTAGTGCATCGCATTCGTCTGGTTCACCCATGCCACCCCAATCGGTTCCCATTGGATGCATTGTATGCCCATTGACCTCTGTTGTCTTTCATGACCTAGGGAGAGGGCAGATCTCTGTGGAAACTTAACATGGTCCTTGGTGTACAAAAAAAGGTTATGGTGTGGGGATACCATGGTACGAGGATGGGACAAAAAAACCTGGAAATGCCTCTCGTAACACCTTGTTTTAGTTATATTGATTAAAAAACACATGAAATATCAATAATACACAAGAGTTAAAGGTCTACAGTAAGCAGAGCACTTTGCATGTAAGGCTTTTCGTGGTGTGTAGAAGTGTCACTGTCTGTCTGCAACCCAATTAGGGTAAAAAACATTTTAATTGCCACAGAAAATCCTTTTCAGACACTAGATTAAAATTTTTTGAGAAAATCTACCACAAGTCACATGCTTTGAAAAACCAGATTGATAACTTAACAACAAGACCCTGCAATTTAAAAGCAACTGCAGACAGACTTGTGGAGTTTGATGCCTGAAACGGATTTCACCTCTTGATCCAATCATTTCTTTGCACGTCGGTATGTACTTGTTGAACATTATTTCTCTTTAAATGATCCAGGGTCATCAAATGATTCACAATGTCATGTTTTGTACGAGGGAATTACAAAACTGAGGAAAGAATGACAAAGCAGCTTATGAAAAAAAGTCTGTTCTTTCTTGAGCTCTGAGGTTAAAAAAAAAAACATACAAAGATTTCACAGTGCATTGAAATGCTTTTGATAATGTTATATGATGTTGTACATGGAGAATGAAAGGTTCTCAAAACGCACAGGTGATTCTAGAATTGTTTACTCAGGGTTAAACATTCTGTATAGGTTTTTAATGAAAACAATAATAATACTACAAACTATTACATTGGGAACGGAGCAGATACTTGCTTTGGTGTTTACTACTTAAGTAATGGAATTGTTGTGAACCTGTGTGGGGGTTTTATATACCAGGTAGTTATCAATATAAAAATGAATTTACTACTTTCCATAAACACTGTAGTTTAGTTATGCAATAACTCCAATCAGGGCAGGAACAGTTGCCATGGAGGAGAGTAGCGTGTCCAGACAGACGGTCTAGGACAAAACAGTTTTAGATCTACCCCCCCCCCCCCCCAAAAAAAAAATAAATAAAAGTATTACAGCAGCTCATTGTAGAGATATTTAAAGCATATTTGTTTCAATGCCTTTCACCAAATACCGAGTTAGTTGTGCAAAAAGTAATTTAAGAACGGTGATGACAAATTGGACACCGCCCCTTTAACTGCCGTGGGGCGGGTGTAATAGCAGAAGTGACGTTATTTCATTTACTTTTGATTTTGCAGTAACCATCTCGTTTGATACATTATTTTCGATTGTTAATGGGAATTATAGCTTGTTATAAAGCATACTAGTTTGTTTTTTGAAGTATCATCAATTAGCCAAAACAAGAAAGAATTATTCACAATGTGCATTTTACGTGCAAGATACCATATATCATGGAGCGGCACAGTTACATTGAGCGTGTTTGTGTATCTGCAGGCCTTAATCTACTAGGACCACACAACTACTATTTTAAAATAATGAATTTTCTTTCTAAAATGTATGCTTTGTTTGTCATTAATGTATAGTTTCTTATTTTTTATTAATTAAGAATATTATTGCCTTCTGTTTTTCTAGTAGGAGATATCTATTAAGCTTAAAGCAATGTTCATCGTTTATTTTTATTTACCTCAATTATATATTATACGTAGATTACTTGTAAACAAAATATAACAATGTGTTATTTAACCATAACAAGCAAAGTGCCTGTTGGTGTTTGAATACGCTCTCCACTAACTTTGGACGTTGTTCTTTCTGTCTTAAGGGTTTCCTTCCAGTTGCACCAATGCCACAGTTTGAAGAGGAGATTTTGTTTAAAGAGTATGTAAAGATGATGACGGATATGATCATTTTGTGCTTCACTTTGGCAATCTCTTTATCATTGTGGATTGTCTCGCGTACTGCTAGTACGTATTATGGTACGTATCAGTCAGTATGAGCTTTGCCTTTACTTACACCGGTCAATGACGTCACGGTTTTCAAGAGCACTTGCCATGCTTCTATTTAGCACGTTGTTTTGCTACCTGTTTCACAGAAGATAGATAGCAATGCTAGGCATGTTGAGCTCGTAAGATGTGTGCCTGTCTTCGCTGCTGATCATGTACAACAGGCTCCTATTGCTTTTGAGCTGTTCAGATGTATAACGTTTCCAGTTGGTTTAGGTGAATTCAGATGATTCCAGTATCAGAAGGGGGGGGGTTACAATTTGAAGTAATCTGCCTGTTTGTACATGTGCACACAGCTGTCATTTCTCTGTGCACACCAGTATAACAAATTATTAATGAAATTAGCACCTTGGTTGTTTAATTGCTGCTTCTAGAATGTTTTTTTTTTTGTTCTTATACTGTCAAAAATATCTCTTCATGATAATTTTAAATTCACTGTAACAAGTTGCTTAAGTAAATGTTTGTATTTTTTAAATTAATTTTTTTATCTCCAGGTACTTTACATCCTGTCTCTCCATGGCGCTGGCTATTCTCGGTACTGGTTCCCCTCATCCTTACCTCACGTAGTCTCAAAAGGAAAAGTGTTGACCGCAGTGGAGCGTTGGGAGGTAAATAGTGTATGTGTGCCACTTCACACAACTACTAGAAAGCTGGACTCAGTAATATTAAAATAAACTCTTGAGAAATATTTTTTAAATAATTTGCATTATGTATTATTACATATTATAACATTTTGTGTTTTCATAGTTGAACTATGAAAACCCTAAATGGAAGAATATGTAGTAATACATAGCATAAAACATGAGTCAACTGCACTGCATAAGAACCGTATATTGAAGGACTAAACAAGCAGCAATAAATAAGTTTCATTTTAATCACTACGTCCTGTTTTTAGTAACTATACTGAGCTCCTAGGCCATGCTAACAGTAAATTGTGTTGCATTGTTAAGCATGGAAAACTGGCTAAGGAAGACACATCGATATTTCACAGCCATGTCTGAAGTCTGTGGCTATAGAGAACATGGTTTGCTTAAGGGCACACAGTGTGTGAAAGGGTGGATGGGCACTGGGGTGAGGAGTCACCTTATTGGTTCATCAGAATGAATGGTGGTAAGCAAGAGGTTTGTGTGATAAAAGGCCTGCATTTTCATTAATGAAATTGTTGATACTGCTCTGAAAGAACGATTGTGTTTGTGTGCAATGCTAATGCAACGTGCAGCTGATCTGCCTGTGCAACAGTGGGACTGAGTACATTTCACTGACTCATTCAACCCTGTAAGAGCTGTCTGTCCTTGTAGTGCCACTGTTGCCAGGTGCTTCTGTATCCGTAAATATCCTTTACTGTAGGTCCCACTTTAGAGTTTTGTGCATGTTAATCCATTGGTAAAGAAACAGGTTACTGAGAGAACATGAATTGGTGTTTGTATGTAGGTCACAGGGCGATTCATTGTTTTTCATACTAATTGCTCTCATTTTGTATTTACAGCTGTGTATGCAGATGTTCCTAGCAGCTGTTTTTCTTAAGGAACATTCTCAAACATTATGATTCTGTGGCCATTTAATAAAACCCACTTTTTAGCTAATTTCCGGCCTACAACCTCTCCATAGTGTGTTTTCAATAATTCGTGCAACACCTATACATTGAAGATGGTTAAGAAGTCACCGCAGACATTTCACGTCTGCTCTCCCATTGTCTTTTTTTTCAGCGATTGTGGTCGGATTCATTCTTACCATGGCTAACATGAGCTTCTTTGCTTCCTTGCTGGCATTCTTCGTAACATCTTCTAGACTAACAAAATGGAAGGGGGAGGTGAAGAAGCGTATTGACGCAGAATATAAAGAAGGTAAAATGTGCATTGCATGCATTTCATATTTGTTCCATGGTTTATTTCACTGACTGTAAAACACCATTCTCTTTGCTCCGTGTTGCAGGTGGGCAGAGGAATTGGGTGCAGGTGTTCTGCAATGGAGGCGTCCCTACAGAACTTGCTCTACTCTACATGATTGAGGCTGGCCCTGGGGAGATTCCAGTGGACTTTGGGAAGCAGTACAGTGCAACATGGATGTGTTTGTCCCTCTTGGGTGCCTTGGCGTGCAGTGCTGGGGACACATGGGCCTCTGAAATAGGACCTGTCCTTAGTCTGAGTCCACCAAGATTAATAACGACGTGGAGGGAAGTCCCAGTGGGTAGGTTGTGTTGTTTTTATTTGTTATTTTTTTAACCACTGTATTAAGTTTATTGGCATCGCTGTCCCCACCTATAACAGTGAGCAGTCATTTGCAAGAAAAGCATAATTGCTTCATTTCACACAGTAATGGCATCAGTGGGGCACGTCTGTGTGTGCAGGATGGGGGAGCTTGTCGTTCATGGGTTGTTGTGCCATTTGTTTCCTGACTTAAAAGCAATGGTGTTCACAAGGAATACTTGAATAGCTTTCAAATAAAGATTTTTTTGTTTTTGGTTGGCTTGGTTATGCTTACCAACATGTTATGTACTAACTTTCTCCCTCCTTACTTTTTTCTTTTAGTCACTGTATTACTTCCGCATACAATAAATAAATAAATCTGCACAGTGTTTTTCATAAGGGTTTCAGGGATACTCTCCTATGCCCTAACAGAAAGGGTATTGATTTCTATTCTTTGTTCCCTCTTCAGGTACGAATGGGGGGGTCACTCCAGTGGGTCTTTTTGCGAGTCTCCTGGGTGGAATGGTGGTGGGCTTGGCTTACTTAGTCAGTCAGCTGCTCTTTGTGAAGGATCTGAACCTCGCTGCTCCACAGTGGCCCATTGTTGTGTATGGTGCCATGGCAGGATTACTGGGATCCTTGCTGGATTCTTACATAGGTGCCACTATGCAGTATTCAGGTTGGTATCAGACAGCCTGTGGTGAAAACGTGCATTAAATTGGGCAGCACAGTTCTAACTCGGCACGCTGGCCTCCACTGGTATTGAAATACAAAATACAGCTAAGACATTGTCAGTAGTCAAACCGTTGTTGTAATGTCTGTGTTTGGAGACTGCAATCACTGCCTCTGTTTAGCCAAGCCTGCTGAGATGCTTCCATGCTTGAAAGAATGTAAATACAGAGCAGGAGCCCTTACATAAGCATGTACATACATACGTCACACTTTTCTATAGAGAAGCTCTTAACCGATTGTGACTAAGCTTGATCACGGCATTCTTTACCAAGACATTGTGCATCAGTAACAGGAGAGGTGAAGGATCCTTACTTTACAGAAGTATCAGCAGCAGACTTGTATCTTCACTGATATCTACAGATGTGCTTATCCGGTTGTGTTAAAACTTGGTTGAAAAAGTTGAAAACATAAACAAATCCACCCATTTTGAAATGATACTGTAGCTCAATGTTTTCACCTGCAACCCCTTCACCACAGATTACAACATGATGCCTGTCACCTGGCAGCAATGGTGGAATTTCTGAAAATAACTTTGTTATTCGTGCCACCAGGTGGCAGAAGAAAACATAATTTATTAAAGTAACAGCAGGGGCTCGCTATGGCCTTCAAGTAAATGCTTTTGGAAGAGAAAACCTTAAACAAGCATTTGGTTTTTGTCTTCCAAAGACTTGTGTAGGCTATCGCTTGGTGAACTGTCCATTCGGCATGGCTTGGTTATAAAGCAGTCAGTTGTTTTGCGCCTAGGTTTCAGTTTAACTTTGTTCTACGACGTATGTTGCGCTCATTTGAAAAGTGTGCCTCTTTTCTTGCAGGTTATGACAAAGGCAAGGTTGTGAACCGCCAAACAAACTCTTCACAGCGGATATGTGGCAAACCTATTCTGGACAACAATGCAGTGAACCTGTTTTCTTCCATACTGATCGCGCTGATACTACCTGGAATGGCTTGGGGGTTTTGGCCAGTGCAGTAGATACTTCTGCTATTGGGGGGGAAGGGGGGGGCTCTGTTGCTCCAGGCAGTGGGATAGAAGAAGCGAGACTCTGTAGTAATTGATTGACTCAAGTCACTCAGATCTTCATTTTTCATTCTAGCTTTCTTGTCTTTTTAATTGTACAGTGTTATGTTATTTTCTTAAGAGCGAAAACTATTTGCCCAATCACCAGTGACTCATGTTTTGTGTTTTAAAGTGTATTGATTATTGCCAAAACCAACAGCAGCCTAGAACAGCTTGATCACTATCATTTGTTTTTGTCCAATCAAAACAGTCAAATAACAAATGAGTTATTTGTAACTCTAGGTCACTTACCTAAGCGGTTCAAATTTGAAAGTCAGCAGTTTCTTTTTTTCAAGGGAGTCTTCTTGTATGAGTAATTAAACGCCATGTCACATCATGTTTTAACCTGCTAGGAACAGAAAAGCTCAGAGAACCTTGAAACTGTTTACAATAAAGTATAAAACTCAACCATGTCTGCTGTCACTGGTGGTATGCTGCCGTGGAGTGGAGATTCAGGGCTGTGTCACAATACTTCACTGTACATACACTTCCACGGTATAATCAACAGTCAGCTACAGAAAGGAGTTCATGTTATTTTGTAATGCACATAGCGAATAGGAGGGGGATCTGAATGTAAATGATCAATTTCAGTGTTAGTTTTATACCCATGTGCTATGCAGTTGATTTTCTGCAAAGGTAACTTTCAACTGGCCGAGTTGTAATAACAATCGAAATGCCATGAAATGTGATTATTGTATCTATTCGTATGAAGTATACACTATATGATTTAAAAAACAAATATAATACAAGATTGTGCAAGATGGTATTTTATTATGCATTAGAGTTGTCTTATGGGGGACACCACAGCTTTTTACCCCTGATGCACATTAATCAGAAATCATTCTACATGCATTGCATTGGAGTCTGACTTTACAATCCACTTCCTAATGCATACTATTGGAAATTAGTGTTTTCAAATAAAGTTATGTTTATTTTTA
This sequence comes from Polyodon spathula, assembly GCF_017654505.1. Taxonomy (NCBI): domain Eukaryota; kingdom Metazoa; phylum Chordata; class Actinopteri; order Acipenseriformes; family Polyodontidae; genus Polyodon; species Polyodon spathula. The sequence goes on along the minus strand of NC_054541.1, from coordinate 47,272,199 downwards.
CATAGGAAGAAATATTGCAGTTAACAGTGATGTAGATGAGGTAGATTCAATGCACAGAATTAATATATATATATATATATATATATATATGTGTATGTATATATATATATGTATGTGTATGTGTGTATATATATATATATATATATATATATATATATATATATATATATATATATATAATATATATATCCGGGTAAATTTATTTTGAAAAGAAGTACTTATTTCTTCATGAATTTACACTACGTGACACTACAAAATGTGAGAACGAGAAATAATTTGTGACTTATTTTAGTGTGAATATAAATCACACGACATATGAATGTACTCCGAAATTTATATATATATATATATATATATATATATATAATATATATATATATATATCTATATATATATATATAGCTCTGGAAAAAATTAAGAGACCACTGCAAAATTATTAGTTTCTCTGGTTTTACTATTTATAGGTATGTGTTTGGGTAAAATGAACATTTTTGTTTTATTCTATAAACTACTGACAACATTTCTCCCAAATTCCAAATAAAAATATTGTCATTTAGAGCATTTATTTGCAGAAAATGACAACTGGTCAAAATAACAAAAAAGATGCAGTGTTGTCAGACCTCGAATAATGCAAAGAAAATAAGTTCATATTCATTTTTAAACAACACAATACTAATGTTTTAACTTAGGAAGAGTTCAGAAATCAATATTTGGTGGAATAACCCTGATTTTCAATCACAGCTTTCATGCGTCTTGGCATGCTCTCCACCAGTCTTTCACATTGATGTTGGGTGACTTTATGCCACTCCTGGTGCAAAAATTCAAGCAGCTCGGCTTTGTTTGATGGCTTGTGACCATCCATCTTCCTTTTGATCACATTCCAGATGTTTTCAATGGGGTTCAGGTCTGGAGATTGGGCTGGCCATGACAGGGTCTTGATCTGGTGGTCCTCCATCCACACCTTTATTGACCTGGCTGTGTGGCATGGAGCATTGTCCTGCTGGAAAAACCAATCCTCAGAGTTGGGGAACATTGTTAGAGCAGAAGGAAGCATGTTTTCTTCCAGGACAACCTTGTACTTGGCTTGATTCATGCGTCCTTCACAAAGACAAATCTGCCCGATTCCAGCCTTGCTAAAGCACCCCCAGATCATCACCGATCCTCCACCACATTTCACAGTGGGTGCGAGACACTGTGGCTTGTAGGCCTCTCCAGGTCTCTGTCTAACCATTAGACGACCAGATGTTGGGCAAAGCTGAAAATTGGACTCATCAGAGAAAATGACCTTACTCCAGTCCTCTACGGTCCAATCCTTATGGTATTTTGCAAACCTCAGCCTGGCTCTTCTTTGCTATTCATTGATGAAGGGCTTTTTTCTAGCTTTGCATGACTTCAGCCCTGCCCCTAGGAGCCTGTTTCGAACCGTCCTCGCCGTGCACTTCACCCCAGCTGCCGTTTGCCATTCTTTTTGTAGGTCACTTGATGTCATCCTACGGTTGCTGAGTGACATTCGAATGAGTTGGCGGTCATCCTGGTCAGTGGAGAGTTGTTTTCGCCCTCTACCGGTCTGTAGCTTTGTTGTCCCCAATGTGTGATTGACCTTGTTCTTATGAACCGCCGTCTTTGAAATTTTAAGGATGGAAGCAACCCGACGCTCACTGTATCCCTCTGCCAGTAAAGCAAGAATTGCATCCTTCTTTTCCTCACTCAAAACTTTCCTTTTCAACTCTTTGGGCATGGCCAATAGTTATTTTTTTATTCCAATTACTTTTGAGGTACTACTAGCACTGTTTTGCCATCCAGCTGGTCCTATTGCAAGAGGATAGTGATGACCACAGGAGTGGTTTTTATACTTTTCCTCGTTAAATAAGATTTGGTTCAGGTGATCCCCTAATCAGTACCTCATTCAGTAGAATGAGGTGTGCCTGTGTTGGAATTCAACAGACACTGGAATGGAATGGCTGACATACATGTAGAGATGCTGATTTAAGAAAAATTTGCAGTGGTCTCTTAATTTTTTCCAGAGCTATATATATATATATATATATATATATATATATACACACACACACACATACACACACACACACACACACACCACACACACACACACACATTTGATTGATTTAATTAGGAGTTTTTGCCACTGATCAACACAAAAAAGTCTGTAATGTCAAAGTAAAAAATAAAATCTGCAAATTGTTCTAAATTAATTACAAATATAAAAGAGAAAATCATTGATTGCATAAGTATTCACCCCCTTGAGTCAATATTTGGTAGAGGCACCTTTGGCAGCAATTACAGTCATGAGATTCTAGAACGAGAAAAGGCCATTCGGACCACATCTGCTCGCTCGCTTTGTGGGCCATAGCACTGAGGTGATGCAAAACCTGTTTAGCTTACCTTGCCCCAAGAGGCAATTGAAAATGCTGCTTCTCTTTGGGAGCTCTTTTTGCAGTTATCTTGTGTGCTGAGGTGATGTCAGCTAATAGGGATGTAACAGTTACATCACACCAGGTAGATCACACCACAGAGAGGGCTTGGCATGTGAGCCTAGTTTAAATTTAAAAAATGCTGTTGGATTGGATGTTTTTCATTTGTACATTTAAACAACAAAAAAATACAGTACATCTGATCTGATCTGATCTTCTGCAAAATAAAAGGTAAGCATTTCTGAGATGTCATGCTTGCGCTTAGCTGATTTAATTGTACAATACAACTGGAAACTGGACTGAATAATCATGGAAACCACATCACCAAACAGAAGGTAAAGCTGTATGCTTAGAGGCTCTTGTATGACCTGGTCTGTTTATTTCTGTTTTAGAACCAAGTGCTGCAAAATTGTACCGGAGCAGAAACTAAACAGTTTTACAATGTACATTTTCACCACATAGGATAGAGAATACAAATGTTGACGTATAAGAAAAGTACATAATACAAACAATAGTACCAGGGGAACAACAAAATAAAAAAGGGGGGATTAACAAGAGGAAATACTCATTACATTTAAAGGAAAACATAAAAAATAACATATTTCTGTAGGACCGTGCATGTGTAAAATAATAACACATATGATTAGGCATAGGCCTACACACACACACACACACACACACACACACACATATATATATATATATATATATATATATATATATATATATATATATATATATATATATATATATAGTAACTTATACATGTCAATATTCATATTATAAGTTTTCTTGGCCAATATTGATTTTTATTTTTTTTGGACTGAAGTCATTGTATTTTGTATCTTGCTCTTAATTGTACTGTAATTCTTGATATATATTTTTATATACAACTGTAAGTGGCCCTGGGTAAGGGCGTCTGCTAATAAATAAATACATACATACATACATACATACATACATACATAAATAATATACAGATCCATTTAGTTTTAAAGGTTATATCTGATGATATTGAGGAAAGCACACTACCTTATGTATAAAGAACTTAGTTAAAAAAATAATAACATTTAACAGTTCGTAAAATGTCCTTGTTTTCATCAGCGTTGAAATATCATACAACACCAACAACATAGAATAAAGCTGAGAGGTTTGGAATTTGTAAAAACAGCCACTTGTGGGTACCAACTTAAAAAGATCCATGAACAATAGCTTAACACAGGGGCTGGTTTGGAATGTAATGTCCCGTTTAGGGAATAATGCCTTAAGAATGACCCCTCCAAGTCATTTATTATTTTTAGTGTCAGTAATCCATTGATTAATAAGCTATGATGGGGTGCATCCAGAATATTGCATTGCATTTCTAATGAGAGAAACTAAAGGAGGCGGAATAGCCTTTATTCCCTTCATATAGGTTGTTACAAGATTTGTGACTTTAACAATCTACAGATCAGTCTTCTCTATTACACCTTAACACCTACCCTTGGCTTCTGAAACCTGACATTTGCACGTAAAACAAAACAAGTGGAGATATTATCATTCATTTTACTCCCTGGTGGTACAGCTTACATTTAGTTTTAAGTTGTTTTTGATGTATTTATTTATTTGTTTAGGTGTACACTGCATTTAAATGAATACATAAATAACCGCGCCTTGTCATTACAAACCTCTCTCAGTTACCCTTACAGTATTTGTCAAACAGGTTTTTTCTTTCTTTATGAAATTCACGTGTTTCACGTGTCATTTTTCAGAAGGTGGTGTTGCTGATCCTAAACTACTATCGCTATGGCAACCACCAATTACATTACAGTATTTTAAATACGTCAGGCGCTCCAGATTCTAATCGTCTTTATAACAGCTGACTTTTTTTTAAACAAACCAGAAGCAACGATTTACAAGACTTGTAACAGTCAGGTATGTATTACTGTAGATGTATTTACATTGTTTACCCTAAAAATATTGTGAAATGAAGACTGATATTTACTGTATTTATTAAATCGTGTACATTTTTTATTTTCTGTAGCTACTGGTGCAATGTTAACATCGGTAAGCTACATGCTTTGTACTGTACTAAATCAATTGCGCGGTTATTGTTGTATTATATTTGGTCTACAAAGGTGTTAAACGATATTAGCCAGAAATTATAATACTTATTGAACTGCTTGAAGTTTAACAGTAGCGTAATAGAGGGATTCTAAGTGAACTGCAGACATTCAGAACAGATAGATGCGTGTGTAACAACAGTACAGTGTCTGAATTGCCTATATTACATTTCTGAAAAATACAGTCCGGCTTACAAGGACAAAATAAATATATTTCCATTATTTATTTTTTTTGCAGTACTGAACATGAGCTCAGAGAAATGTTTGCAGAAGAATGTCAGTCCAACCCAACAGCCTCCTACACCAAGCCTAATGAAACGGAAGAAAATCCAAAATCCTTCACTTGACACTGATTAGCATTAATCTCTCATTCTTTTTACTCAACACTTTTCAGTAAAAAAATATTCAGTTAATGCACAGATGTAGTAACAAATTATCTAAATTATATAAATGTATGGGGTGGGGGTGGGGTGAAAGCTGACATCTGACTGTACTGAATTGAAAGCTGACATCTGACTGTACTGAATTGAAAGCTGACATCTGACTGTACTGAATTGAAAGCTGACATCTGACTGTACTGAATTGAAAGCTGACATCTGACTGTACTGAATTGACCAATATAACGGCTTTAATACTCCTTTATAGGCTGTTATCATTCATTTTAACATATTGTGTTGACACCAATTCTATCAGAAAGAGGTTAAATATTATTATATCCACCAGTGTGTGCCTAAAGCTACAGTATCTAGACAGAAATCCTATTAACCTGTAATGCAATGCTATCCAAACCATTCTAACAGCAACTCAGCTTGTTAAAGACATTTCCACTTGTAAATCAAAGTCTCATAAAGGTTCAATCTCCTCAGTGTCATAAGAGCTGCAAAAGACAGCTTTTAATTCATGACTGTGGAGGCAATGAAAGGCGTTTGTGTCTTGCTAATCAAGCTGTCATGAGAAAGTCCCTCTCTGCCCAGGCTTTGTTTCGTTCCTGCAGGATGACTGAATTGTACTTTTCTTTCCAGCAATGTCTTCAGAAGCCCAACAGACAATATGTACACGCAGACTCCTGAAGAAAACTGATAAAGTTGTGTAAGTAAGTTTGACTGGGCGTTTTTATTGAATCAAAAAGCAGTTGACACTGCATTGACTCGAGCACATCGGTTTGAAAAAAATCCCTATGGAGTGCCCCCCTTTTTCCAGCTGGACGAGTGTCTTCTACAGTACCTATAGGTCTGGGAAATAAACTCCCCTATTTGTATAGCAAAACTGTTTCCCAAACTGTAATCAGAATGGCTGATATGTGCAGTCTGCTTCTAAAACAGATTGTTTTGTTTTTAGGAATCCCAGCAAGACATTTTTCAGACGTTCCTAAGTTTACTGTTAAGGATAAAGAAAATGCTTCCATCATGTAAAATGGAGAAAAAGCCTTCATCAACAGCCAAGCATTAGTTGGGCTGGTTTCCTGGGTTCAGGGCGTTCTGCTTGTTTCAAGAGTTATGCTGGGTCACTAGCGCTTATTAACTTTACTATAATGCACTAAACTGATGGTAAGAAGGCATTTGCTCTGAAAATTAACAGAGGTGATTCTGAGGTACAGTTTTCTAGCCTTGATCTCAGCTTGATACATACTCATGTGCTATGTCAGTGTTCATAAGGCAAGATATAAATATGGAGAGCAAATAAATTGCAGTATAAAGTTAAAGGTTTTTTTTGCTTTTGTTATACAAATCTTTTCAAACAAATTGTTAAAAAGAGTATGCATTGTACAAGTTGCAAAAACTGTTGTGTTGTAAAGGCTGCTACACAACAGACAGAATGTGAAAAGCGAAACTGTGCAGCGATGTGATAAAATGAATGGAACCTGTACTTTTGATAAGTATCTTTCAAGAGACGCGGGGACACACCAGCTCGACACGAAATAAATGGAATTAAATCCTTATTTTTTGCGATTTGTTGTGCAACAACTAGGGAATTAGCCAGTCAGAACAGCTTCAATGCATGTAGGAAAAAATAATGCCCTGGAAAAATACAGAGTTTTATGACCAAAGAACCTTGCAATTATAAAGATACAGGTTTGAAATATATGTGATTCGATTTCAAAGGCACTGGATAACCCTGGTATGTATGATTTATTGCCATATATTTTGAAATACAGTCAGAGAAGACACTCATAATTACTACATCATGTTGACGAATATGTACCAGTCTTGATTATAGTTTTGTCAGTAGGATTTTTTTTTTAATAGTTTTATTGATCTGGCAGTTTTCCAATCTGGCAACATCGCTTCTGGTGTGTATGGTCACGTCGCTGTGAAAGTATCTTATCACCCAATGAAAAATCTCATTGCGTCTGGTGTGTGGTGACCTTTAGGGTTGTACATTTTATACATGTTTTTTATAATGTAAGATGTTCTTTTATGTTTTATAAATAACTCACATTGTATGGAGAGTTTACTGTATTATATCTGTTGCTAAAGGTCATATGAACTGTTTTAATACATGATTTCCATTACACGAGAGTAGATGTTAAAACGTCATGCTGATTTGAACTCGGCTCTCGCCAAGATAAGCACCAACTAAGACGCAGCTTTACAGTAAACTAATGTGATCCATATGTGTCTCCATCCATTTGCATTTACTTCCATATAATGATGTAGATATCCTTCTGTCTGGTGTTAATGGCTGAAGTGTAATTCTGGCTCCAGGGATCAGCTTATTTGCCTCCCTGGCGCATCAGCACACACAACGGCTGCAATGCTGGCTCCAGGGATCAACCACAGTGCGGCCTCCCCAGCACATCAGCATGACAACCGTCTGGATTGAGCTAAGTAGGGTACATCTCTGGGGTCTTCAAGTGGGCACCTTCCATCCTCAGTGTTTCGTCAACTAGCCCACGACACCTCAAGAGGGCTCGACGGTGATTCTGGCGTCCCAGCATCACCCCCCTCCGTCCCCCACTCAACTCAGCCCAGCTTACTTACCTGTACATCAGCGTTTCTTTCTTTCTATTGTGCTTGAGATCCCCAGCCAGAATCTTTCCGTCTCAACCACAGCCAGTTGCTGCTCCTCTCTGCTGCTTCAGATAAGTTCTTCACTCTGCGACGCAACCCTTGGCCACTGAATCCGACGTCTCTGAGAAACCGGGTTGTAGAGTGTGCCACAAATCCTCGACAACCCACTTCCACTGGGTAAACCCGGACTCTCCATCCTCGCTGTTCCGCTTCAGGGGCTAGTTGAGCATACCGCAGTTTCTTCCTCTCGTAAGCCTCATCTACAGCATCCTCCCTTGGCACTGTTAACTCAGCTGAACAAGGCGTGCTGATCCAGACCACAAGACAATATCTGGTCGAAGGTTAGTGGTGGCAATCTCAGGTGGAAAAATAAGCCATTGACCAACATCTGCCAGCATTTTCTAGTCTCTAGCAGCTTCCAGTTGTCCTGGGCGAGGATTGGTTTTAACATCTTTTCTTGGTGGTTGCTCTCCTGGGCGGAGGAATGTTGTCTTTTGTGTGTAATGTTTTGATGGAACAGGTGGCAACTTATTGGTCAGGTTACGCTTGTCTTCCATTGCTAAGGCCAAACATCGCAGCACCTGGTCATGGTGCCAAGTAAACCGATCTTGGCTAAGAGCCACCTTACATCCTGTCAAAATATGCCTTAATGTTGCAGGTGATGAACACAAAGGACATGAGGGATCCTCACCCACCCAGAGGTTTAGGTTCTGTGGTGATGGGAGAACATCATATGTTGATCTGATGAGGAAACTGATCCTGCTCTGTTCCATTGACCATAGGTCTTGCCAGCCAATCTTGCGTTGTTCCACACTCTCCCATCTCATCCTTTCTCCCTGCTTGGCCTGGGAAATGGCCTTTACACACCTCATCCTCTCCTCCTGCTTTTGCACCTCGTTGACTACCAGCTTCCTCCTTTGAGCTGGGGCTGCCTTGTGTCATGTAGGAGGAGCTGAACTGAGACCAAGACCCCCTCTTCCATGCTGAACTTGCCCCATAATATCACCAATTCGAAGGGCAGCCTTTGCATCTTCCACAGCTTTCTTTGCCGCCCACTTTCTTCCAGTTTTCAACACAGGTGCTGCCTCCCTTACGCATTTGTCGCGTGAATCTACTAATGTAATTTCCAGTCTGACCTTGGCACACTTAAATTCCTCGGTTAGAGCAGAGACTGGTAGCTGCAGTATTCCTTTACCATAAAGTCCCACTCTGCTGAGGCAGCGTGGAACTCCCAACCATTTCCTGATGTATGAACTGATTAAAGCTTCCAGCTTCTCTACTGTTGTCAAAGAAACCTCGTACACAGTCAGTGGCCACAGCAACCTCGTCAGTAGACCACACTGAAAGCACCAGAGTTTTAGTTTGCCTGGTAGAGCGCAGCTGTCTATGCTCTTCAACCCTTCCACTGCTTGTTGTCTAACTTCTCCCACACGAACTGTGTCCTTTAGATCCCCGTCGTACCATCTCCCAAGACTTTTCACTGGCTTCTCAGACACTGTTGGTATTGCCTCACCATTAATGAAGAATGTTTTATCTACTACTTTGCCTTTAATTATAGAGATGCTCCTTGATTTAGTGGGCTTGAATTGCATTCGTGCCCATTCAATGTTATTGGTTAATTTGCCCAATAACCGATTAGTGCAGGCTACTGTTGTAGTCATGGTTGTCATGTCATCCATGTATGCTCGAATTGGTGGTAGTCGCATTCCAGAAGCCAAGCTCTCTCCTCCTACTACCCATTTTGATGCCCTAATGATTACTTCCATTGCCATGGTAAAAGCCAGTGGAGAAATGGTGCATCCTGCCATTATTCCAACCTCTAGGCATTGCCATGTAGTGCTGAATTCTGAAGTTGAAAAACTAAATTGCAAATCTCCAAAGTAGGCTTTCACTAAATTTGTTATTGTCACCGGTACACTGAAAAAATCAAATGCTGCCCAAAGAAGTTCATGTGGCACTGAACCATATGCATTAGCCAAATCCAGGAATGTCACATGGAGCTCCTTCCTCTCCTTTTTAGCTGATTGAATTTGTCGCCAGATCACACTGATGTGTTCTAAGCATCCTGGGAAACCTGGAATGCCCGCTTTTTGTATTGAAATGTCAATGAAGCAGTTCTTTAATAGGTAGGTTGACAATCTCTGAGCAATAATGCTGAAGAAAATCTTGCCTTCTACGTTTAATAGGGAAATAGGATGAAACTTACTGATGCTTGTAGAATCTTTTTCTTTTGGTATAAAGACTCCACCTGCTCGGCGCCATGCTCTTGGTACAACCTGTTTTTCCCATGCCACTTTCATCAATTTCCACAGAATTCGTAGAACTCCTGAAGCACTCTTGTACACTCTGTACGGAACTCCATTAGGCCCTGGAGATGATGAAGCCCTTGCTTTTTTCACAGCTTGCTCTACTTCTTTCCACTTAGGTGCACAGTCCTCCATTTGATATTCTGGTGGATTGACAGGTGGGATGTCTGAAGGAATTGACATAGGCTCCTGCCTTTTTGAGTCTGTATGTGTTTCCTCCAAATATCTCTCCAGCTCAACCTTAGATGCTTTTAGTGTGCCATTCTTCTCACTGGTGAATATCTTCTTTACAAATTTGAATGGATCTTTATAAAAGTTAGCTCTCGCACGCTCCTTCTTTTTGTAGCGTTTCTGTAGGCGCTCAGCTCTGCGCAATGTTGCAAGATTATCTTTTATGACCCTTTGTAAGAGATTGAGTCCCTCCTTCTGACTTTGTTCTGCTCTTCTCCATTGCTTCCTCAACTGTCTCCTTTCTCTAACTAAGCGTTCAATCTCCTGCTGCCGTCTAGACTTTCCAGGAATAGTTTGTACTTTTTCCTTCCTTTTTTCAACTCCAAACCTCTCACTTCCATATGCGTAGATGATGTCCCCAAATTTATCCAGCTTCTGTTCAGCTGTTCCACTTAACCTTTCCAATGCAAAGCAGAGATCCGTATTTACTGTGTCCCATGCAGTTTTTTCACAAGCTCTTGGCCATTTAACTCCAGGCTTGTGCCTGTTGAGGTTCTTTTCTCTCTTACGCTGGTTCATCTGACCGGGTTCGCAAGGATCATTAGGTTCATCACTAGCTGTATCCACGCAAGTCCTCCTCACGTCTATGACAGGGGTGCTGATATCCTGCAAACTGTGGTTTGCTTCCTGTCGCTGGATTTCATTCGACTGATTTGACTGACTTCGTAAGAAGTACTGATCAATGCAAGGCCCTTGTCCCTTCTCCTTCAAGCATTTCATTCTCCCTTGATGAATCTTCAAACCCCTGACCGTTGTCGCCTTGCTCCAGCAACAGACACAAACCTGGAGTTCCATATCTTTGCTAACTGCAGATCTTGAACTAGTCTTTTGTGAAGTACTCTCCATACTCATAAGAACATAAGAACATAAGAAAGTTTACAAACGAGAGGAGGCCATTCGGCCCATCTTGCTCGTTTGGTTGTTAGTAGCTTATTGATCCCAAAATCTCATCAAGCAGCTTCTTGAAGGATCCCAGGGTGTCAGCTTCAACAACATTACTGGGGAGTTGATTCCAGACCCTCACAATTCTCTGTGTAAAAAAGTGTCTCCTATTTTCTGTTCTGAATGCCCCTTTTTCTAAACTCCATTTGTGACCCCTGGTCCTTGTTTCTTTTTTCAGGCTGAAAAAGTCCCTTGGGTCGACACTGTCAATACCTTTTAGAATTTTGAATGCTTGAATTAGCCACGTAGTCTTCTTTGTTCAAGACTGAACAGATTCAATTCTTTTAGCCTGTCTGCATATGACATGCCTTTTAAGCCCGGAATAATTCTGGTCGCTCTTCTTTGCACTCTTTCTAGAGCAGCAATATGTTTTTTATAGCGAGGTGACCAGAACTGCACACAATATTCAAGATGAGGTCTTACAAGTGCATTGTACAGTTTTAACATTACTTCCCTTGATTTAAACTCAACACTTTTCACAATGTATCCGAGCATCTTGTTAGCCTTTTTTATAGCTTCCCCACATTGCCTAGATGAAGACATTTCTGAGTCAACAAAAACTCCTAGGTCTTTTTCATAGATTCCTTCTCCAATTTCAATATCTCCCATATGATATTTATAATGTACATTTTTATTTCCTGCGTGCAGTACCTTACACTTTTCTCTATTAAATGTCATTTGCCATGTGTCTGCCCAGTTCTGAATCTTGTCTAGATCATTTTGAATGACCTTTGCTGCTGCAACAGTGTTTGCCACTCCTCCTACTTTTGTGTCGTCTGCAAATTTAACAAGTTTGCTTACTATACCAGAATCTAAATCATTAATGTAGATTAGGAATAGCAGAGGACCTAATACTGATCCCTGTGGTACACCGCTGGTTACCACACTCCATTCTGAGGTTTTTCCTCTAATCAGTACTTTCTGTTTTCTACATGTTAACCACTCCCTAATCCATGTACATGTGTTTCCTTGAATCCCAACTGCGTTCAGTTTGAGAATTAATCTTTTGTGCGGGACTTTGTCAAAAGCTTTCTGGAAATCTAAATAAACCATGTCATATGCTTTGCAATTATCCATTATCGATGTTGCATCCTCAAAAAAATCAAGCAAGTTAGTTAGACACGATCTCCCTTTCCTAAAACCATGTTGACTGTCTCCCAGTACCCTGTTACCATATAGGTAATTTTCCATTTTGGATCTTATTATAGTTTCCATAAGTTTGCATATAATAGAAGTCAGGCTTACTGGTCTGTAGTTACCTGGTTCAGTTTTGTTTCCCTTTTTGTGGATCGGTATTACGTTTGCAATTTTCCAGTCTGTCGGTACCACCCCTGTGTCAAGAGACTGCTGCATGATCTTGGTTAGCGGTTTGTAAATTACTTCTTTCATTTCTTTGAGTACTACTGGGAGGATCTCATCCGGCCCAGGGGATTTGTTTATTTTAAGAGCTCCTAGTCCCTTTAACACTTCTGCCTCAGTTATGCTAAAGTTATTTAAAACTGGATAGGAACTGGATGACATGTGGGGCATGTTGTCAGTATCTTCCTTTGTAAAAACTTGTGAAAAGTAATCATTTAACATATTTGCTATTTTTTTTTCTTCCTCTACGATTTTGCCATTTGTATCTCTTAAACATTTAATCTCCTCTTTGAATGTTCTCTTGCTGTTGTAATATTGGAAAAACATTTTGGAATTGGTTTTAGCTCCCTTAGCAATGTTCATTTCTATTTCTCTCTTGGCCTTTCTAACTTCCTTTTTGACTTGCGTTTGCAGTTCTGTGTACTCTTTCTGCGTACTTTCTTTTTGGTCCTTTTTTAATGCTCTGTAAAGTGCCTTTTTTCGCTGAATATTTTTTTTTATTGATCTATTAAACCATTTTGGCAATTTAGTTTTACATTTAGATTTGTCTACTTTAGGGATATAATTGTTTTGCGCCTCTAGTACTACATTTTTGAAGAACAACCATCCTTCTTCTGTGGGTGTTTTCTCTATTTTACTCCAATCTACTTCTGTTAGTCTCTGTTTCATGCCTTCATAGTTTGCTTTTCTAAAATTGTAAACCTTAGCTTTAGTCTTTACTTTTGGGGATTTAAAAAACACTTCAAATGAGACCATGTTGTGGTCTGAGTTTGCCAGTGGTTCTCTGACCTCTGTTTTAGTTATTCTATCTTCGTTATTTGAAAAGACTAAATCAAGGCATGCCTCCCCTCTAGTGGGTGCCTTCACAAATTGTGTTAGGAAGCAGTCATTTGCCATTTCCACCATTTCTATTTCATCCTTCGCGCTACCCACCGGGTTTTCCCATTTTATTTGGGGGAAGTTGAAATCCCCCATTAGTATGGCTTCTCCTTTGCTACACACATTTCTAATGTCATTGTATAACAGATTATTGTGCTCACCGTCTGAATCTGGCGGTCTATAGCATGCTCCTATTATTATGCCCTTTGAATTTTTGTCTGTTATTCTGACCCATATTGATTCGGTTTTATTTTCTTTGTCCAGGTTTAACACCTGGGCTTCAAGACTGTTTCTTATGTATAGCGCTACCCCTCCTCCTCTTCTGTCCTGCCTGTCTTTCCTATACAGTGTATACCCACAAATATTATATTCGTCCCCATCACTCTCAGATAACCAAGTTTCTGTAACACCTATCACATCATAGTTACCTGTTAGTGCAGTAGCTTCAAGTTCTAGAATTTTGTTTCTGATACTTCTAGCATTTAGATAAATACATTTAATGGTTGTCTTACCTGAGTTGTTGTTCTTGTTTTGATGCGGTCTCCCTTCTGTTTTTTTGTTGATTTCTCCCCCCTTCCTTTCTAGTTTAAATGCTTCCGAACCTGCTCGAGGATCTTTTCTCCGAGTAGACTAGTTCCCTTGTTATTTAAATGCAGTCCATCCCGTCTATACAGATAGTCCTCGTTGTAGAATGTGGTCCAATGATCAAGATAGGTGAAGCCTTCCCGTGTGCACCACGTCTTCAGCCATGCGTTTTGATTAATTATTTCCAGCTGTCCATATGGTCCTTTGCAAGGTGCGGGTAGTATACCAGAAAATACCACAGTTTTGGTTTTCTCTTTTAATTTCCTTCCTAGCTCTCTGAATTTGTTTTGCAGGGATTTTGGTCTGTCTCTTCCAATGTTGTTTGTACCGATGTGGACGACTACTACCGGGTCGTCTCCTGTTCGTTCTAGGAGCCTGTCCACGTTCTCAGTGATGTGCTTGACCGAGGCTCCCGGAAGGCAGCACACTGTTGTAGTAAGGGGGTCCAAACTGCGAACTGAACTTGCTGTGTTTCTCAATATGGAGTCCCCAACAATCATGACCTCCCTTCTTTTTGCTGTCTGGTCACCACTGTCAATAGGGTCCTGGATGTTGTTCCTTTCATTCTCTTGTTGTTGGTTCTGCTCATCAAAATTCTGAAGTGACTCAAATCTGTTGGTTGTTTTGATTTCTGGTGGTGGTGTTTGACGAAGTTTCTTTTTTTCCCTGCTTCTGCCTACCTGAACCCAGCTGTTCTGACCTTCTATCTCCCTGGTGGCTTTCAGTCTGTTAGGGGTGATGCAGACTTCCATGAATTGTGGGTGTGCCAGTTCCTCAAGACCCTGTTGCTGTCTCACTTCTTCCAGCTCCATTTCTAGCATACTTACTAGTTTATGCAAATCCTGGATCGCGCGGCACTTTACGCACACTTGGTTTAGCTCCGCTGGGTTTTCTCGGATTTCCCACATCAAGCAGGTGTCACAGATTACTGGCTTGAAGACCATGTCGAGGTTTTTTTTTTTGAAGTTTAGTTTCTTCTGCAGCTGTCAACCTGCTTTCCAACTGCTTTGAAACTGCTCTGTACTTTTCCACGCCTGTACTTCTCCCACTCGCTGTCGCTTCCACTCGCTGTCGCTGGGAAGACTGCCTCGTTTAACTGCGTTGTTCTGCTGTGCTGTTGGCTCCTCCCCTCGCCCGTGTCTCAAAACGGCGCTGAATTTGAATCAGCTGCTCCGAGTTTCAGCTTGTTTGTTATCAGAAAAACACACGCGGCTGTTTGACTTTGAGCTGCTGCTGTGTTTCCCCAATGTCCTCTGTTTTCTGTTTTCTGTTTCTCATATCCGTTTCCGTTTCCGTTCCTAAGTCGTTAACCGTGTTGTCCAACGTTGAGTCATCTTCCGCCCCCGCTCTCGCAGACTCTAGGGGTATTTTTCTCTTTATTTTCTTAGAAGCCTTGGGCGGGTGTCTCCAGCATCCTGTAAACACAGAGCTGGATACTGCCGACAAGGGTAGCTAAATAAATAAATAAATAAATAAACAAATACGAAACAGCCCTAAATCAATTGAACACATAAAAGTAATTTATTGAAAATTGCAGGTGAATTTGAGGATGATTCAGAAAATCAGGGTAAACTTTGCACCCTTGCAAATGCATCTTACTGGAAGTATCCCTAAGAACAGTGATTGTGTCGATCAAACTGAAACACATGCTCTGTGTTTTCTCCTTCTTCCTGTGCTATGTTTAAAATATAAATGTATACAACTTGAGATATTGTGTATTTTAGTAAAAACTTGAATATATTTTTAAATATATAGTTAAGAAAAATATGTACAGCTAATTTGAATGCAATAATTTGCATCTGATACACAGAAATGTCAGATGGCTGAAGCACATGAACATGAGGCTCTACTATATATGAATGCTCTTTATGATGAGCATTACGATTAATTCCCTTTCTGGTTGTCTAGAATTTTCAGGCTCCATGTCACTCCAGATAGCTGCTTCCCCAATATGGCTCGAAACTGCGGCACAAAAAGAAAACCCACCTTGTTAATAATTTTATAATAGCAATAGAAGAGGATACCTTGTAACTAGAAAACAAGATTCCTAACAAATGGGTGAATTACACTGTTACACTGTAATGCGCATAACTTGATCAAAGACAAGTCATTCTAGATTCAGCTATTTAGGTTTAAATATGCTTCATACTGTTCACGGAGTGTTGTGTTTATTTGTGATTTAACTTGTCAGTTATTGGGCCTTTCTCGTTTGTGGAATAACTACAGTACTCCATGAACATGTATGGAGTATCGGCTATATTAAATACAAAATATATACATTTTTCTACTCAGCCAATTTTTTTTTTACAGGCATAATTTGTTGGCATGAAACAGATTCTTTAATAAAGCCAAGTACATTAAAAGTAACACTTTCAGTTCACTCGATTTATACCACAAACTCACTAGATAGGAACATTGGCTGAGTGGGCCCGGGGGTCCCCATAAGAGTGCCCTTGGCAGGTCGTGGAGGGGAAGAAGCAAAAAACACAGGAACTGGGTATAAACGGGTTCCAGTTAATTTAGTAAGCAGGATCCCTTGCTCTGCCTCCTGAACTATACCAAGGCTAAACATTTAATAAATAGTTTTCCCAAATAAGGGCACTGCTTTTATTAGTGTTCTCCTTAAAAGTGAAATACAGATTTGTAGGGTCGTCAGGAAGAATAAAAAAAAACTAAAAAAACACCAGGAACATTTTTAACACAGCCACTATTGCTGTTATTTGTCACTGTGCAAGGGAGTTGCAGTAACATAAGTGCCAATTATTAAACTAGCCAAGGGTTTAATTGTCAATAATTACTTAGCTACCTTTTCCTCTACTATCTTCTGGCACTGTTGTGGTTCATCAGAGCACTTGTATTTTACAGCAAGAATTGCATGGATTTCAGCTTCTGTAAATAAACATACAGTGAGTGAGAAAAAAGAATTGATGACAGATGGCCTGAGAGCCTATCCTTGCTTTTAATGTTCATTATTTTCTGGTCAGAAGATAATTTGTGTAGGTCTAACAAAGTCAATGCAAAAAATAAATACAAAACAATATTTTCCAATCATGTTCTTTCAAATAAGATTTTTTTAATTTGTTTATTTTCTTATAAATTTATTTTTTGTCAATTTTTTACCCCAGTTTTTATCCCCAATTATTGTTTGCACAATTATTATCTGTATCCTTGGCTCACTGCTCGCACCCCCCCCCCCCCCCCCCCCCCCCCCCGCTGACTTGGGAAACACTGGCTGGAACACACATCCTCTGAAACGTGCTTCTGCCAATCTGTCATTTTTAGCATTGTGGATCCATAGTGAGGCCACCAAGCCTATAGTGCTGGAGGACAACACAGATCTGGAGGCTCCACTGCAGAACCACAGGCGCCCTATCAGCCACAGGGGTCACTGATGTGTGGTCTACTGTGGATTCCCCTGCCGACCTAAGCTCCCTATTTTTACTGTGCTTTTACTGGATGCACCACTAGGGAGACCCAGATAGATTTTTTAAAATTGAAAGTAGGACATCATGCCCTTTTCAAGTAGGCCTGATTATATGTAACAGAATAGAAAAAACTTTTTAAAAAAATAAAACGTTTATTTTATAGCGATAAACATTTTTGATAATGCTACTTGGAGAAAGAATAGGTACAACAGACTGTAGACAAAATTTGCTGAAATTCATAAGAAAGCTGTATAGAAATTCTCATTATTTGGACAAGGACTACCCTAAATTAGACAGTGTCAATTTAGGATAGCTCTTGATAGCTGTGTATTTCACCTTATCCAATAACTGACCTTTTAGAGGAAATGCCAATCCATATTATTGAATTGCACATACTGATACATTAGCATGAATTGGGGACTATAGCTAGTTTATTTAGTTTGTGATTTCAATGTAGTTAAATATGCTTTTCACAGAACTACATGCATATAGAGAAATAAGGAAGGAAAACATGTCAATATAGTAAAGAAATGCCCCTTACTTGTATAGACAGATATTGAAGCAGGTGTGCTCCCACTCCCCTGGGCCTGTACTGTGGTGACATTGAAGACGTACTTGCTTCCTGGTATCAGGTTAGAGATGACAGTGGAATTGGAAGTTGCGTTGGTGGTTCCAATGTAACCCGTAATGGAGCTGGAGTAGGTTATGCTAAATGTATACTGGATTCCATCCATACCGGGTGGTCTGCCCCAGCTTAGAGAAACTGAGTCGGTCTCCACAGAGTCTATTCTTATGTCTCCAGGTGGAGAAGGATCTATGAATGAAACAACAGAGTTTAGCAGCCTGACTGAAATAATATAACTGTAGGATTATGATTCCACAGTCAATTTGTATTAAAAAGAGATCAGATAAAGCAAATTCCCTGATACTACGAGTTTTTTGTAGCCCCCCAATTTCAGCAGTCACATATTATACATGATTTCTTATAATACTAATTCCCTCTCAACTCAAATTTCCTGATTGTGCAAATTATTTTGCATCCCCCAGGTGAAGAAAAATGTTGACACACAGAAATGCCCCTTACTTGTATAGACAGATATTGAAGCAGGTGTGCTCCCACTCCCCTGGGCCTGTACTGTGGTGACACTGAAGACGTACTCGCTTCCTGGTATCAGGTTAGAAATGACAGTGGAATTGGAAGTTGCGTTGGTGGTTCCAATGTAACCCGTAATGGAGCTGGAGTAGGTTATGCTAAATGTATACTGGATTCCATCCATACCGGGTGGTCTGCCCCAGCTTAGAGAAACTGAGTCGGTCTCCACAGAGTCTATTCTTATGTCTCCAGGTGGAGAAGGATCTATGAATGAAACAACAGAGTTTAGCAGTCTGACTGAAATGATATAACTGTAGGATTATAATTCTAGCACATCTTTGGAGATTACCAAAGCATCTAGAAGTTTTGTTTTCGTGGAAAAGAGAATTATCTGAAGTCCTGGGAGCTGTTTCAATCTGATGGAGATTTTTTCTAAATAAAGTACATTTTGACATAGGGAATGGTCCTTACCTGTATACACAGACACTGAAACAGATGTGCTCTGACCCCCATGGGCCTCTACAGTGGTGACACTGAAGACGTACTCGCTTCCTGGTATCAGGTTAGAGATGACAGTGGAATTGGAAGTTGCGTTGGTGGTTCCAATGTAACCCGTAATGGAGCTGGAGTAGGTTATGCTAAATGTATACTGGATTCCATCCATACCAGGTGGTCTGCCCCAGCTTAGAGAAACTGAGTCGGTCTCCACAGAGTCTATTCTTATGTCTCCAGGAGGAGAAGGACCTATGAACCAAACAATAGAGTTTAGCAGTCTGACTGAAATAATATAACTGTAGGATTATGATTCCACAGTCAATTTGTATTAAAAAGAGATCAGATTAAACAAATTCCCTGATACTACAAGTTTTTTGTAGCCTCCCCAATTTCAGCAGTCACATATTATACATGATTTCTTATAATACTAATTCCCTCTCAACTCAAATGTCCTGATTGTGCAAATTATTTTGAATCCCCCTAGTGAAGAAAAATGTTGACACACAGAAATGCCCCTTACTTGTATAGACAGATATTGAAGCAGGTGTGCTCCCACTTATGTCTCCAGGTGGACAAGGACCTACGAAAAAAACAACAGAGTTTAGCAGTCTGACTGAAGCTATATAACTATAGGATTATGATTCCGCTGTCAATTCATAAAAAAAAAGAAATCAGGAAATTCAATTGAACAAATTCCCTGATACTACAAGTTTTTTACATGCTGCGCCACACCCCACATAGTCTATTCTTATGTCTCTAGGAGGATAAGGACCTTTTAAAGAGGATTGTGCATGTTAGTCAAGGGTGTCACTAGCTTTGCTCCCTACCTAATCCTCTCAATTACTACATTGCATCTAATAGTTTGTCATTATCTACCTGATATTGTGGCAGGGCATTAGCCCTGCGTCTGTAAATTGTGTGTGGTTTAATGTAAGATTGGCAGGTATGGGGTTAAATCAGCCTCTGACAGGAATCACAGATATGGCCATTCCCCAATTAGGTAATTTATGCTAAGTGGGGAATGGTCACGTTTGGTGAAGGTGTTTGAGGTGGAGAGTTGGAGTGCAGCGTAATTGCTGTACTGGTCAGTGAAGGCAAATGCCCAGCCTGACAACAGTGTTTTGTGTGCAGTGGTGTCTTGTGTAAACCTTTTGTTTTGGCCAGCATGCCTGTTTGTTTGCTCCTGTGTTTTGTTTGTCTATTAAAAGTGTGTATATGCGCTTAAACTAAAGCTTCCGCTGAGTCTTTTTTCTGACATTATTCTGCTGTACATAAATATACCATACATTTCTAATCTTTTTTAGTGTTGCCAGTTTCCACAATCTTTACCCAAATTGATAAATATAATAATAATAATAATAATAATAATAATAATAATAATAATAATAATAATAATAATAATAATAGAAGTATGCAGATCTAAACATGAATATTGACAGTTAATGTAATTGTTTTCAAATATTATGTCTCTTCTTGTTCTAGTTGCTTTGCTTTGCTCCAGAGATATCATGTTTTATTATTCTGTAGGACTTCATTCAGACTGCTAAGCTCCATTGTTTCCTTCATAGGTCCTTCTCCACATGGAGACTGAATAGACTCTGTGGGGACTGACATCACTGTATGCACCTCCTACATCAGTGGGGAACACCCAGCGCCCTGGATAGTTCACATTGCTGGTTGAATTGATTTTTGTAATGGTAGATTGCATGGAACCAGGAATGTTGAAAAATACATTTTTGCTTTCATATCCAGCCTGGAAGTCAGATGAAAAAGAAAATCAGTTATTCAGAACAATGTGACATTTACCTAATAGTATGGTCCACCTCTCATATGCCTAGTTAAATGTATTTGGTCCTTGAATTAGAAAGATCTTGTATTCATTTTGCAGTAATATTTTAGGGGAATGCATAATTCTTTATGATAGTTTAAATGACCTGCAGGTGATTCATTAACTGGCAGTAATGGTTATGATGATAAATCTATTATATGAGTAATTACTGTGTAAGAGCAGAAGCCAGTGGTAATTACAATGTCATTACATGGCTATACATGGCAGGTTATCTGAACTGCTGTCTATATTTTAGATGTGCTTTAGAAACCATACCTGATGAACACTTCTGACAATCCCCAGTACTTCTTATTGCAATGTATGTATGCTATATGTGCACCCCCAACGGCATTCAGGTAGAACATTACTTTGAAAAATAACTTGTATTTGTTATAGCAACACCATGTTGTGTTTTTTAATGTGCCTAGATTTTGTTGACCAGCACCTTAATATGCTTTGAGGATACAAATATAAAGTCTTTACCAGAACATTTTGAGTTGTCACATCTATATATCCATAGTTCATAATAATGAAGGAATTGTGTCCGTTTGTGATTAAAACAGCCTGGAATGTGTTCTTCTGCAACAAAAATACATAATAACTAATCAAAAAGGATGACACTGGTACAGTACCCAGGTGTTACCTTTCCCTCCCCGTCTCTCATTATATCTTATTATATTTTACTTTTCTATATTTAGTGTTTTTCAGATATCAGTATTTAAAATTTTTGTTAATTTACCGTTTGTGCACTTGAAATATATGGCACCTTGTCCCATGTGGCAACAAAAACCCAGATGGCATTAAAGTCCAGGCAGTGGCAATGTTTGTTGATGTCTTGAGTTGCCCGCTGGAGAAGCTGTGGGTCGTTGCTTTCTCTGTAAGAAACAGTTCCACTAACTCTGTTGTCCAGATCTGTCCAGAATGGTGCAATGATAGTATGGGTAGTAGGTAATGGGAATAAGTTGGGGATAAAGGAAGTGAATTCTTCATTGAATGAAATCAAGCCATTATTGCTGACCTAAAGGGACAAACAGTTCCTAATTAGACTTTAGAAAATTATAAATCAATCAATTGAACCACAAGTTTGAAAAATGAGTCAACAGGAGCTTTTATTTATCATGTTCCAGGCTGGGATATGCATAGGGCACATTTAAAAACAATTGAAAAAGAAAACGCTTTGCAGATTGACCTTTTTATTGTGATCCCAAGAAAAAGCTGAGTGGTATTGTAGCAGGGGGAGATCTGTGCTGACTCTGCTGGCGTATTCACAGTGCTGCAGGAGGAGGGCAGCAGTCATACAACAACCACCTGTGAGTCATCGCAGTGACACGGGGAGGTGGGAAAGTGGGTGTGTGGACTTTCCCTCTCTCTGAATGGCTGGGGGGCGGGTCTTGGGGAGATTGTTAGCCCTATAAGATAATGCTCTACTGTGTCCTCGGGGCTGCCCTTGTAGACACGCTCTATGTGCGGAAGCGCTGGTCGAGGACCAAGAAACCAGCTTGGAGAAATACAGCAACGAACAAGCC